>NC_081530.1:35172807-35326586 GCF_030273125.1 Centropristis striata | reverse complement strand
GATATAAAATACTTCAATTTAAAGAGCGCCACCTAGTGGTAATCGGCCAAAATTTTGCAGAGAGCCTCAGGGGCTCATGGGGAAGTAGTAACCCGAATTTCATGTCATTCAGACACACCAATGTGGAGATATGCAACACTTTGTGTTTTTGTGTTGATAATAGCGCCACCTGCAGGAAGTTGTTATGTAATAACTTGAGTATTCTTTGGGTAATCAAAATTCTTTTAATAACTTTTTGTCATGAGGGTCCAGGGATGCTGTGTGCAAAGTTTGGTGCAAAACGATGAAATTGCCTAGGAGGAGTTCGAAAAAGTAGGTTTGCGACATTTTGCGAATTTGCGAAAAAAAACGGTAGGCGAAAATGGGCGTGGCCTATATCACGAGATTCAGCACAACTCAGTGAACGCGTGGATATACGTTTTTTGAATGTGCGATAAAGTATGTGGGAGTTATTAGCCAAAACGCGCTTTCCTTTATTATAGCGCCACCTAGTGGTGGAAATTCAGGATGACAATAGATTATAAAATTTTTCGCCAGGTGTGACTTATATTCAAAGTTTCATGAGTTTTGGGGTATGTTCAGGCAGTGAAATATGCGATCATTTGGGTACGAGAATAATAAAAAAAAAAATAAATAATCATTCGAAATACAATAGGGACCTCGCAGGTCGTTGCCTGCTCGGGCCCTAATAATCATTCGAAATACAATAGGGACCTCGCAGGTCGTTGCCTGCTCGGGCCCTAATAATAATAATAACTAGGACTGCGCGCAGTACTGAACGGGCCCTCGCAGTACGCGCGTGTCGGGGCATGCTGCCGTCAGGGTGCGTGCGTTACAGGGGCCAGTCTATACCACCCCTACGAATTTCATTGCCTTAAGTCTTATGGTCTGGGCACAGTGGCATTTTTAAAATTAAACTGCCGCCAGAGCGCCACCTAGGGGCCGATCAATAAAACCTTCAAGGGTTATTGTCAAGAGGGCATTGACAATAAGTATACCAAGTTTGGTGTTAATCCGACCAACCGATGTAGAGATATAAATTACTTCAATTTAAAGAGCGCCACCTAGTGGTCATCGGCCAAAATTTTGCAGCGAGCCTCAGGGGCTCATGGGGAAGTAGTAACCTGAGTTTCATGTCATTCAGACACACCAATGTGGAGATATGCAACACTTTGTGTTTTGTGTTGAAAATAGCGCCACCTGCAGGAAGTTGTTATTTAATAACTTGAGTATTCTTTGGGTAATCAAAATTATTTTAATAACTTTTTGTTATGAGGGTCCATAGATGCTGTGTGCAAAGTTTGGTGCAGAACGATGAAATTACCTAGGAGGAGTTCGAAAAAGTAGGTTTGCGACATTTCGCGAATTTGCGAAAAAAAACGGTAGGCGAAAATGGGCGTGGCTTATATCACGAGATTCAGCACGACTCAGTGAACGCGTGGATATAAGTTTTTTGAATGTGCGATAAAGTATGTGGGAGTTATTTGCCTAAACGCGCTTTCCTTTATTATAGCGCCACCTAGTGGTGGAAATTCAGGATGACAATAGATTATAAAATTTTTCACCATGTGTGACTTATATTTAAAGTTTCATGAGTTTTGGGGTATGTTCAGGCAGTGAAATATGCGATCATTTGGGACAAAGAATAATAAAAATAATAAAAACTAGGACTGCGCGCAGTACTGAACGGGCCCTCGCAGTACACGCGTGTCGGGGCATGCTGCCGTCGGGGTTTGTGCGTTACAGGGACCAGTCTATACCACCCCTATGAATTTCATTGCCTTAAGTCTTATGGTCTGGGCACAGTGGCACTTATTAAATTAAACTGCCGCCAGAGCACCAACTAGGGGCCGATCAATAAAATCTTCAAGGGTTATCCTCAGATGGGCATTGACAATAACTATACCAAGTTTGGTGTTAATCCGACCAACCGATATGGAGATATAAAATACTTCAATTTAAAGAGCGCCACCTTGTGGTCATCGCCCAAAATTTTGCAGAGAGCCTCAGGGGCTCATGGGGAAGGAAGATCTTGAGTTTCATGTCATTCAGACACACCAATGTGGAGATATGCAACACTTTGTGTTTTGTGTTGAAAATAGCGCCACCTGCAGGAAGTTGTTATTTAATAACTTGAGTATTCTTTGGGTAATCAAAATTATTTTAATAACTTTTTGTCGTGAGGGTCCATAGATGCTGTGTGCAAAGTTTGGTGCAAAACGATGAAATTGCCTAGGAGGAGTTCGAAAAAGTAGGTTTACGACATTTTGCGAATTTGCGAAAAAAAACTCCAGGCGAAAATGGGCGTGGCTTATATCACGAGATTCAGCACAACTCAGTGAATGCGTGGATATAAGTTTTTTGAATGTGCGATGAAGTGTGTGGGAGTTATTAACCTAAATGCGCTTTCCTTTATTATAGCGCCACCTAGTGGTGGAAATTCAGGATGATAATAGATTATAACATTTTTCACCATGTGTGACTTATATTTAAAGTTTCATGAGTTTTGGGGTATGTTCAGGCAGTGAAAAATGCGATCATTTGGGCACGAGAATAATAAAAACTAGGACTGCGCGCAGTACTGAACGGGCCCTCGCAGTACACGCGTGTCGGGGCATGCAGCCGTCGGGGTTTGTGCGTTACAGGGGCCAGTCTATACCACCCCTATGAATTTCATTGCCTTAAGTCTTGTGGTCTGGGCACAGTGGAACTTATTAAATTAAACTGCCGCCAGAGCGCCACCTAGGGGCCGATCAATAAAATCTTCAAGGGTTATCCTCAGGAGGGCTTTGACAATAAGTATACCAAGTTTGGTGTTAATCCGACGAACCGATGTGGAGATATAAAATACTTCAATTTAAAGAGCGCCACCTAGTGGTCATCGCGCAAAATTTTGCACAGAGCCTCAGGGGCTCATGGGGAAGTAGTAACCTGAGTTTCATGTCATTCAGACACACCAATGTGGAGATATGCAACACTTTGTGTTTCGTGTTGAAAATAGCGCCACCTGCAGGAAGTTGTTATTAAATAACTTGAGTATTCTTTGGGTAATCAAAATTCTTTTAATAACTTTTTGTCATGAGGGTCCATAGATGCTGTGTGCAAAGTTTGGTGCAAAACGATGAAATTGCCTAGGAGGAGTTCGAAAAAGTAGGTTTGCGACATTTCGCGAATTTGCGAAAAAAAACGGTAGGCGAAAATGGGAGTGGCCTATATCACGAGATTCAGCACAACTCAGTGAACGCGTGGATATAAGTTTTTTGAATGTGCGATAAAGTATGTGGAAGTTATTAGCCTAAACGCACTTTCCTTTATTATAGCGCCACCTAGTGGTGGAAATTCAGGATGACAATAGATTATAAAATTTTTCACCATGTGTGACTTATATTTAAAGTTTCATGAGTTTTGGGGTATGTTCAGGCAGTGAAATATGCGATCATTTGGGAAGAAGAATAATAATAAAAAAAAAAATAATAAATAATCATTCGAAATACAATAGGGACCTCGCAGGTCGTTGCCTGCTCGGGCCCTAATAATAAATAAACATTCGAAATACAATAGGGACCTCGCAGGTCGTTGCCTGCTCGGGCCCTAATAATAATAAATAATCATTCGAAATACAATAGGGACCTCGCAGGTCGTTGCCTGCTCGGGCCCTAATAATAAACTAGGACTGCGCGCAGTACTGAACGGGCCCTCGCAGGACACGCGTGTCGGGGCATGCTGCTGTCAGGGTTTGTGCGTTACAGGGGCCAGTCTATACCACCCCTATGAATTTCATTGCCTTAAGTCTTATGGTCTGGGCACAGTGGGACTTATTAAATTAAACTGCCGCCAGAGCGCCACCTAGGGGCCGATCAATAAAATCTTCAAGGGTTATCCTCAGGAGGGCATTGACAATAAGTATACCAAGTTTGGTGTTAATCCTACCAACCGATTTGGAGATATAAAATACTTAAATTTAAAGAGCGCCACCTAGTGGTCATCGCCAAAAATTTTGCAGAGAGCCTCAGGGGCTCATGGGGAAGTAGTAACCTGAGTTTCATGTCATTCAGACACACCAATGTGGAGATATGCAACACTTTGTGTTTTGTGTTGATAATAGCGCCACCTGCAGGAAGTTGTTATTTAATAACTTCAGTATTATTTGGGTAATCAAAATTCTTTTAATAACTTTTTGTCATGAGGGTCCATAGATGCTGTGTGCAAAGTTTGGTGCCAAACAATGAAATTGCCTAGGAGGAGTTCGAAAAAGTAGGTTTGCGACATTTCGCGAATTTGCGAAAAAAAACGGTAGGCGAAAATGGGAGTGGCTTATATCACGAGATTCAGCACAACTCAGTGAACGCGTGGGTATAAGTTTTTTGAATGTGCGATAAAGTATGTGGGAGTTATTAGCCAAAACGCACTTTCCTTTATTATAGCGCCACCTAGTGGTGGAAATTCAGGATGACAATAGATTATAAAATTTTTCACCAGGTGTGATTTATATTTAAAGTTTCATGAGTTTTGGGGTATGTTCAGGCAGTGAAATATGCGATCATTTGGGAAGAAGAATAATAATAAAAAAAAAAAGTACACGCATGTCGGGGCATGCAGCCGTCAGGGTTTGTGCGTTACAGGGGCCAGTCTATACCACCTCTATGAATTTCATTGCCTTAAGTCTTATGGTCTGGGCACAGTGGCACTCATTAAATTAAACTGCCGCCAGAGCGCCACCTAGGGGCCGGTCAATAAAATCTTCAAGAGTTATCCTCAGGAGGGCATTGACAATGAGTATACCAAGTTTGGTGTTAATCCGACCAACCGATTTGGAGATATAAAATACTTCAATTTAAAGAGCGCCACCTAGTGTTCATCGGCCAAAATTTTGCAGCAAGCCTCAGGGGCTCATGGGGAAGTAGGAACCTGAGTTTCATGACATTCAGACACACCAATGTGGAGATATGCAACACTTCGTGTTTTGTGTTGAAAATAGCGCCACCTGCAGGAAGTTGTTATTTAATAACTTGAGTATTCTTTGGGTAATCAAAATTCTTTTAAAAACTTTTTGTCATGAGGGTCCATAGATGGTGTGTGCAAAGTTTGGTGCAAAACGATGAAATTGCCTCGGAGGAGTTCGAAAAAGTAGGTTTGCGACATTTCGCGCATTTGCGAAAAAAAACTCCAGGCGAAAATGGGCGTGGCTTATATCACGAGATTCAGCACAACTAAGTGAACGCGTGGATATAAGTTTTTTGAATGTGCGATAAAGTATGTGGGAGTTATTAGCCAAAACGCACTTTCCTTTATTATAGCGTCACCTAGTGGTGGAAATTCAGGATTACAATAGATTCTAAAATTTTTCGCCAGGTCTGACTTATATTTGAAGTTTCATGACTTTTGGGGTATGTTCAGGCAGTGAAATATGCGATCATTTGGGGGGAAGAAAAATAATAAAAAGAACTAGGGGCCGATCAATAAAATCTTCAAGGGTTATCCTCAGGAGGGCATTGACAATAAGTATACCAAGTTTGGTGTAAATCTGACCAACCGATGTAGAGATATAAAATATTTCAATTTAAAGAGCGCCACCTAGTGGTAATCGGCCAATATTTTGCAGAGAGCCTCAGGGGCTCATGGGGAAGTATTAACCTGAGTTTCATGTCATTCAGACACACCAATGTGGAGAGCTGCAACACTTTGTGTTTTGTGTTGAAAATAGCGCCACCTGCAGGAAGTTGTTATTTAATAACTTGAACATTCTTTGGGTAATCAAAATTCTTTTAATAACTTTTTGTCATGAGGGTCCATAGATGCTGTGTGCAAAGTTTGGTGCAAAACGATGAAATTGCCTAGGAGGAGTTCGAAAAAGTAGGTTTGCGACATTTCGCGAATTTGCGAAAAAAAACGGTAGGCGAAAATGGGAGTGGCTTATATCACAAGATTCAGCACAACTCAGTGAACGCGTGGATATAAGTTTTTTGAATGTGCGATAAAGTATGTGGGAGTTATTAGCCAAAACGCACTTTCCTTTATTATAGCGCCACCTAGTGGTGGAAATTCAGGATGACAATAGATTATAAAATTTTTCGCCAGGTATGACTTATATTTAAAGTTTTGTGAGTTTTGGGGTATGTTCAGGCATTGAAAAATGCGATCATTTGGGGGGAAGAAAAATAAAAATAACTAGGACTGCGCGCAGTACTGAACGGGCCCTCGCAGTACACGCGTGTCGGGGCATGCTGCCGTCGGGGTTTGTGCGTTACAGGGACCAGTCTATACCACCCCTATGAATTTCATTGCCTTAAGTGTTATGGTCTGGGCACAGTGGCAGTTATTAAAATAAACTGCCGCCAGAGCGCCACCTAGGGGCCGATCAATAACACCTTCAAGGGTTATCCTCAGGAGGGCATTGACAATAAGTATACCAAGTTTGGTGTTAATCCGACCAACCGATGTAGAGATATAAAATACTTCAATTTAAAGAGCGCCACCTAGTGGTAATCGGCCAAAATTTTGCAGAGAGCCTCAGGGGCTCATGGGGAAGTAGTAACCCGAATTTCATGTCATTCAGACACACCAATGTGGAGATATGCAACACTTTGTGTTTTGTGTTGATAATAGCGCCACCTGCAGGAAGTTGTTATGTAATAACTTGAGTATTCTTTGGGTAATCAAAATTCTTTTAATAACTTTTTGTCATGAGGGTCCAGGGATGCTGTGTGCAAAGTTTGGTGCAAAACGATGAAATTGCCTAGGAGGAGTTCGAAAAAGTAGGTTTGCGACATTTTGCGAATTTGCGAAAAAAAACGGTAGGCGAAAATGGGCGTGGCCTATATCACGAGATTCAGCACAACTCAGTGAACGCGTGGATATACGTTTTTTGAATGTGCGATAAAGTATGTGGGAGTTATTAGCCAAAACGCGCTTTCCTTTATTATAGCGCCACCTAGTGGTGGAAATTCAGGATGACAATAGATTATAAAATTTTTCGCCAGGTGTGACTTATATTCAAAGTTTCATGAGTTTTGGGGTATGTTCAGGCAGTGAAATATGCGATCATTTGGGTACGAGAATAATAAAAAAAAAAACTAGGACTGCGCGCAGTACTGAACGGGCCCTCGCAGAGTGGAGCCGTCGGGGGAGGAGCCGTCTGGGGAGGAGCCGTTGGGGGAGGACACGTCAGGCGCGGCACTGTGGGCCAGTCCCTATGCGTACCAAATCGCGTGTCTCCAACTAGTCAGCTCAAAGTAGGTGTAAAACATGTTACTTGCTGTAGCCAGCAGGGGGCGCTATGACTGTGTGTCAATATTGACATGTGGGTGTGTTCCGGGCTGGCCCCTAATCACGTGTGTGAAATTTGGGACAGATTGGACAATGTATGGTCAAGTTAGCCAGTCTGGTGTTAGATGGCGAGACACCATATTTTGCCGCCATGCCACGCCCACATAGTGTGACCGTCGGTAAAGATTTATACAACTTTTGATCCCAAAGGCCTTGTGATGGTACTGACCAAGTTTGAAGTAAATCGGCTGGAATCTGTAGGAGGAGTTTGTTAAAGTATGCAGCGTAGAAATGGCCAAAAACGATGACAAGTGCGATATTCAAACCAAGATGGCGGACTTCCGGTTGGGTTTGAGGTATGGGTCCAAGAGTCTTTTTGGTGCGTCTCCACATGAGTAATGTGTGTACCAAATTTCGTGTCTCTACGTGAAACCTACTGCAAGGGCTAAGTCTAAAACAAGTTACTTCCTGTAGCCAGCGGGGGGCGCTATGACTGTGTGTCAATATTGACACGTGGGTGTGTTCCGGGCTGGACCCTAATCACGTGTGTGAAATTTGGGACAGATTGGACAATGTATGGTCAAGTTATACAGTCTCGTGTGTTACGGCGAGACGGCATATTTTGCCGCCATGCCACGCCCACATAGTGTGACCGTCGGTAAAGCTTTATACAACTATTGATCCCAAAGGCCTTGTGATGCTACTGACCAAGTTTGAAGTCAATGGGATGAAATCTGTTGGAGGAGTTATGTAAAGTATGCAAGGTGGTCATGTGATGAAAGGGGGCGTGATATAGCATAAGGGGCGGGGCTTTATGAAATATTGTTGTGTGGAAGTGTTAAGGGCTGGACTCTGATGAAGCATGAGAAGTTTGGACCCGATGGGACAAAGTATGTGGAAGTTATAACGATCTCGTGTTTTATGGCGAGACGCCATATTTTGCCGCCGTGCCACGCCCACATAGTGTGAGCGGCGGTAAAGCTTTATACAACTTTTGATCCCAAAGGCCTTGTGATGGTACTGACCAAATGTGAAGTCGATCGGGTGAAATCTGTAGGAGGAGTTTGTTAAAGTATGCAACGTGGAAATGGGCCAAAACAGCAGGAAACGCCATTTTCGATCCAAGATGGCCGACTTCCTGTACGTTTTAGGTTATGGGTTCTTGAGACTTTTTGGTGCGTCTTGCCATGATACATGTATGTACCAAATTTCATGCTGATACGACATTCCTGTGCGAGGGGCTGAATTTTCTTGACTTTCAAGGGGGCGCTGTTGAGTCATTTTGGCACACCCATTGCCGCAAATACCAGAATACGTAAATTTCACATGAGATTTATATATATTCCAAATTTGGTGAGTTTTGGAATATGATAAAGCCCCCAAAAAGGCAATTCATTTGGGAGAAGGAGAAAAATAATAATAATAGACGGACCAATTACAATAGGGTCCTCGCACCGTTAGTGCTCGGTCCCTAATAAATAATCATTCGAAATACAATAGGGAACTCGCAGGTCGTTGCCTGCTCGGGCCCTAATAAAAACTAGGACTGCGCGCAGTACTGAACGGGCCCTCGCAGTACACGCGTGTCGGGGCATGCAGCCGTCGGGGTTTGTGCGTTACAGGGGCCAGTCTATACCACCCCTATGAATTTCATTGCCTTAAGTCTCATGGTGTGGGCACAGTGGCACTCATTAAATTAAACTGCCGCCAGAGCGCCACCTAGGGACCAATCAATAAAATCTTCAAGGGTTATCCTCAGGAGGCCATTGACAATAAGTATACCAAGTTTGGTGTTAATCTGACTAACCGATTTGGAGATATAAAATACTTCAATTTAAAGAGCGCCACCTAGTGTTCATTGCCCAAAATTTTGCAGAGAGCCTCAGGGGCTCATGGGGAAGTAGTAACCTGAGTTTCATGTCATTCAGACACACCAATGTGGAGATATGCAACACTTTGTGTTTTGTGTTGATAATAGCGCCACCTGCAGGAAGTTGTTATTTAATAACTTTAGTATTGTTTGGGTAATCAAAATTCTTTTAATAACTTTTTGTCATGAGGGTCCATAGATGCAGTGTGCAAAGTTTGGTGCAAAACGATGAAATTGCCTAGGAGGAGTTCGAAAAAGTAGGTTTACGACATTTCGCGAATTTGCGAAAAAAAACTCCAGGCGAAAATGGGAGTGGCCTATATCACGAGATTCAGCACAACTCAGTGAACGCGTGGATATAAGTTTTTTGAATGTGCGATGAAGTATGTGGGAGTTATTAGCTTAAACGCGTTTTCCTTTATTATAGCGCCACCTAGTGGTGGAAATTCAGAATGACAATAGATTATAAAATTTTTCGCCAGGTGTGACTTATATTTAAAGTTTCGTGACTTTTGGGGTATGTTCAGGCAGTGAAAAATGCGATCATTTGGGAAGAAGAAAAAAAAAAAAATAAATAAAAATAAATAATCATTCGAAATACAATAGGGACCTCGCAGGTCGTTGCCTGCTCGGGCCCTAATAAGTACACGCGTGTCGGGGCATGCTGCCGTCAGGGTTTGTGCGTTACAGGGGCCAGTCTATACCACCCCTATGAATTTCATTGCCTTAAGTGTTATGGTCTGGGCACAGTGGCATTTTTTAAATTAAACTGCCGCCAGAGCGCCACCTAGTGGCCGATCAATAAAACCTTCAAGGGTTGTTCTCAAGAGGGCATTGACAATAAGTATACCAAGTTTGGTGTTAATCCGACCAACCGATTTGGAGATATAAAATACTTCAATTTAAAGAGCGCCACCTAGTGGTCATCGGCCAAAATTTTGCACAGAGCCTCAGGGGCTCATGGGGAAGCAGCAACCTGAGTTTCATGTCATTCAGACACACCAATGTGGAGATATGCAACACTTTGTGTTTTGTGTTGAAAAAAGCGCCACCTGCAGGAAGTTGTTATTTAATAACTTGAGTATTATTTGAGTAATCAAAATTCTTTTAATAACTTTTTGTCATGAGGGTCCATAGATGCAGTGTGCAAAGTTTGGTGCAAAACGATGAAATTGCCTAGGAGGAGTTCGAAAAAGTAGGTTTACGACATTTCGCGAATTTGCGAAAAAAAACTCTAGGCGAAAATGGGAGTGGCCTATATCACGAGATTCAGCACAACTCAGTGAACGCGTGGATATAAGTTTTTTGAATGTGCGATGAAGTATGTGGGAGTTATTAGCTTAAACGCGTTTTCCTTTATTATAGCGCCACCTAGTGGTGGAAATTCAGAATGACAATAGATTATAAAATTTTTCGCCAGGTGTGACTTATATTTAAAGTTTCATGAGTTTTGGGGTATGTTCAGGCAGTGAAAAATGCGATCATTTGGGAAGAAGAAAAATAAAAAAAACTAGGACTGCGCGCAGTACTGAACGGGCCCTCGCAGTACACGCGTGTCGGGGCATGCTGCCGTCGGGGTTTGTGCGTTACAGGGACCAGTCTATACCACCCCTATGAATTTCATTGCCTTAAGTCTTATGGTCTGGGCACAGTGGCACTTATTAAATTAAACTGCCGCCAGAGCACCAACTAGGGGCCGATCAATAAAATCTTCAAGGGTTATCCTCAGATGGGCATTGACAATAACTATACCAAGTTTGGTGTTAATCCGACCAACCGATATGGAGATATAAAATACTTCAATTTAAAGAGCGCCACCTTGTGGTCATCGCCCAAAATTTTGCAGAGAGCCTCAGGGGCTCATGGGGAAGGAAGATCTTGAGTTTCATGTCATTCAGACACACCAATGTGGAGATATGCAACACTTTGTGTTTTGTGTTGAAAATAGCGCCACCTGCAGGAAGTTGTTATTTAATAACTTGAGTATTCTTTGGGTAATCAAAATTATTTTAATAACTTTTTGTCGTGAGGGTCCATAGATGCTGTGTGCAAAGTTTGGTGCAAAACGATGAAATTGCCTAGGAGGAGTTCGAAAAAGTAGGTTTACGACATTTTGCGAATTTGCGAAAAAAAACTCCAGGCGAAAATGGGCGTGGCTTATATCACGAGATTCAGCACAACTCAGTGAATGCGTGGATATAAGTTTTTTGAATGTGCGATGAAGTGTGTGGGAGTTATTAACCTAAATGCGCTTTCCTTTATTATAGCGCCACCTAGTGGTGGAAATTCAGGATGATAATAGATTATAACATTTTTCACCATGTGTGACTTATATTTAAAGTTTCATGAGTTTTGGGGTATGTTCAGGCAGTGAAAAATGCGATCATTTGGGCACGAGAATAATAAAAACTAGGACTGCGCGCAGTACTGAACGGGCCCTCGCAGTACACGCGTGTCGGGGCATGCTGCCGTCGGGGTTTGTGCGTTACAGGGACCAGTCTATACCACCCCTATGAATTTCATTGCCTTAAGTGTTATGGTCTGGGCACAGTGGCAGTTATTAAAATAAACTGCCGCCAGAGCGCCACCTAGGGGCCGATCAATAACACCTTCAAGGGTTATCCTCAGGAGGGCATTGACAATAAGTATACCAAGTTTGGTGTTAATCCGACCAACCGATGTAGAGATATAAAATACTTCAATTTAAAGAGCGCCACCTAGTGGTAATCGGCCAAAATTTTGCAGAGAGCCTCAGGGGCTCATGGGGAAGTAGTAACCCGAATTTCATGTCATTCAGACACACCAATGTGGAGATATGCAACACTTTGTGTTTTGTGTTGATAATAGCGCCACCTGCAGGAAGTTGTTATGTAATAACTTGAGTATTCTTTGGGTAATCAAAATTCTTTTAATAACTTTTTGTCATGAGGGTCCAGGGATGCTGTGTGCAAAGTTTGGTGCAAAACGATGAAATTGCCTAGGAGGAGTTCGAAAAAGTAGGTTTGCGACATTTTGCGAATTTGCGAAAAAAAACGGTAGGCGAAAATGGGCGTGGCCTATATCACGAGATTCAGCACAACTCAGTGAACGCGTGGATATACGTTTTTTGAATGTGCGATAAAGTATGTGGGAGTTATTAGCCAAAACGCGCTTTCCTTTATTATAGCGCCACCTAGTGGTGGAAATTCAGGATGACAATAGATTATAAAATTTTTCGCCAGGTGTGACTTATATTCAAAGTTTCATGAGTTTTGGGGTATGTTCAGGCAGTGAAATATGCGATCATTTGGGTACGAGAATAATAAAAAAAAAAATAAATAATCATTCGAAATACAATAGGGACCTCGCAGGTCGTTGCCTGCTCGGGCCCTAACTAGGACTGCGCGCAGTACTGAACGGGCCCTCGCAGTACACGCGTGTCGGGGCATGCAGCCGTCGGGGTTTGTGCGTTACAGGGGCCAGTCTATACCACCCCTATGAATTTCATTGCCTTAAGTCTTGTGGTCTGGGCACAGTGGAACTTATTAAATTAAACTGCCGCCAGAGCGCCACCTAGGGGCCGATCAATAAAATCTTCAAGGGTTATCCTCAGGAGGGCTTTGACAATAAGTATACCAAGTTTGGTGTTAATCCGACGAACCGATGTGGAGATATAAAATACTTCAATTTAAAGAGCGCCACCTAGTGGTCATCGCGCAAAATTTTGCACAGAGCCTCAGGGGCTCATGGGGAAGTAGTAACCTGAGTTTCATGTCATTCAGACACACCAATGTGGAGATATGCAACACTTTGTGTTTCGTGTTGAAAATAGCGCCACCTGCAGGAAGTTGTTATTAAATAACTTGAGTATTCTTTGGGTAATCAAAATTCTTTTAATAACTTTTTGTCATGAGGGTCCATAGATGCTGTGTGCAAAGTTTGGTGCAAAACGATGAAATTGCCTAGGAGGAGTTCGAAAAAGTAGGTTTGCGACATTTCGCGAATTTGCGAAAAAAAACGGTAGGCGAAAATGGGAGTGGCCTATATCACGAGATTCAGCACAACTCAGTGAACGCGTGGATATAAGTTTTTTGAATGTGCGATAAAGTATGTGGAAGTTATTAGCCTAAACGCACTTTCCTTTATTATAGCGCCACCTAGTGGTGGAAATTCAGGATGACAATAGATTATAAAATTTTTCACCATGTGTGACTTATATTTAAAGTTTCATGAGTTTTGGGGTATGTTCAGGCAGTGAAATATGCGATCATTTGGGAAGAAGAATAATAATAAAAAAAAAAATAATAAATAATCATTCGAAATACAATAGGGACCTCGCAGGTCGTTGCCTGCTCGGGCCCTAAAAATAAAAACTAGGACTGCGCGCAGTACTGAACGGGCCCTCGCAGTACACGCGTGTCGGGGCATGCTGCTGTTGGGGTGTGTGCGTTACAGGGGCCAGTCTATACCACCCCTATGAATTTCATTGCCTTAAGTCTTATGGTCTGGGCACAGTGGAACTTATTAAATTAAACTGCCGCCAGAGCGCCACCTAGGGGCCGATCAATAAAATCTTTAAGGGTTATCCTCAGGAGGGCATTGACAATAAGTATACCAAGTTTGGTGTTAATCCAACCAACGGATTTGGAGATGTAAAATACTTCAATTTAAAGAGCGCCACCTAGTGGTAATCGTCCAAAATTTTGCAGAGAGCCTCAGGGGCTCATGGGGAAGTAGTAACCTGAGTTTCATGTCATTCAGACACACCAATGAGGAGATATGCAACATTTCATGTTTTGTGTTGAAAATAGCGCCACCTGCAGGAAGTTGTTATTAAATAACTGGAGTATTCTTTGGGTAATCAAAATTCTTTTAATAACTTTTTGTCATGAGGGTCCATAGATGCTCTGTGCAAAGTTTGGTGCAAAACTATGAAATTGCCTAGGAGGAGTTCGAAAAAGTAGGTTTGTGACTTTTTGCGAATTTGCGAAAAAAAACGGTAGGCGAAAATGGGAGTGGCCTATATCACGAGATTCAGCAGAACTCAGTGAACGCGTGGATATAAGTTTTTTGAATGTGCGATAAAGTATGTGGGAGTTATTAGCCTAAACGCGCTTTCCTTTATTGTAGCGCCACCTAGTGGTGAAAATTCAGGATGACAATAGATTATAAAATTTTTCGCCAGGTATGACTTATATTTAAAGTTTCGTGAGTTTTGGGGTATGTTCAGACATTGAAAAATGCGATCATTTGGGGGGAAGAAAAATAAAAATAATAAAAAAAATAAAAAGAATAATCATTCGAAATACAATAGGGACCTCGCAGGTCGTTGCCTGCTCGGGCCCTAATAAATAATCATTCGAAATACAATAGGGACCTCGCAGGTCGTTGCCTGCTCGGGCCGTAATAATAAACTAGGACTGCGCGCAGTACTGAACGGGCCCTCGCAGTACACGCGTGTCGGGGCATGCTGCCGTCAGGGTTTGTGCGTTACAGGGGCCAGTCTAGACCACCCATATGAATTTCATTGCCTTAAGTCTTATGGTCTGGGCACAGTGGCATTTTTTAAATTAAACTGCCGCCAGAGCGCCACCTAGGGGCCGATCAATAAAACCTTCAAGGGTTATTCTCAGGACGGTATTGACAGTAAGTATACCAAGTTTGGTGTGAATCCGACCAACCGATTTGGAGATATAAAATACTTCAATTTAAAGAGCGCCACCTAGTGGTCATCGTCCAAAATTTTGCACAGAGCCTCAGGGGCTCATGGGGAAGTAGAAACCTGAGTTTCATGTCATTCAGACTCACCAATGTGGAGATATGCAACACTTTGTGTTTTGTGTTGAAAATAGCGCCACCTGCAGGAAGTTGTTATTTAATAACTTGAGTATTCTTTGGGTAATCAAAATTATTTTAATAACTTTTTGTCATGAGGGTCCATAGATGCTGTGTGCAAAGTTTGGTGCAAAATGATGAAATTGCCTAGGAGGAGTTCGAAAAAGTAGGTTTGCGACATTTCGCAAATTTGCGAAAAAAAACGGTAGGCGAAAATGGGAGTGGCCTATATCACGAGATTCAGCACAACTCAGTGAACGCGTGGATATAAGTTTTTTGAATGTGTGATAAAGTATGTGGAAGTTATTAACCTAAACGCACTTTCCTTTATTATAGCGCCACCTAGTGGTGGAAATTCAGGATGACAATAGATTATAAAATTTTTCACCATGTCTGACTTATATTTAAAGTTTCATGAGTTTTGGGGTATGTTCAGGCAGTGAAAAATGCGATCATTTGGGTACGAGAAAAATAAAAATAACTAGGACTGCGCGCAGTACTGAACGGGCCCTCGCAGTACACGCGTGTCGGGGCATGCTGCCGTCGGGGTTTGTGCGTTACAGGGGCCAGTCTATACCACCCCTATGAATTTCATTGCCTTAAGTCTTATGGTCTGGGCACAGTGGCACTTATTAAAATAAACTGCCGCCAGAGCGCCAACTAGGGGCCGATCAATAAAACCTTCAAGGGTTATCCTCAGGAGGGCATTGACAATAAGTAGACCAAGTTTGGTGTAAATCTGACTAACCGATGTGGAGATATAAAATACTTCAATTTAAAGAGCGCCACCTAGTGGTCATCGGCCAAAATTTTGCACAGAGCATCAGGGGCTCATGGGGAAGTAGTAACCTGAGTTTCATGTCATTCAGACACACCAATGTGGAGATATGCAACACTTTGTGTTTTGTGTTGATAATAGCGCCACCTGCAGGAAGTTGTTATTTAATAACTTGAGTATTATTTGGGTAATCAAAATTCTTTTAATAACTTTTTGTCATGAGGGTCCATCGATGCTGTGTGCAAAGTTTGGTGCAAAACGATGAAATTGCCTAGGAGGAGTTCGAAAAAGTAGGTTTGCGACATTTCGCGCATTTGCGAAAAAAAAAACGGTAGGCGAAAATGGGCGTGGCTTATATCACGAGATTCAGCACAACCCAGTGAACGCGTGGATATAAGTTTTTTGAATGTGCGATAAAGTATGTGGGAGTTATTAGCCTAAACGCGATTTCCTTTATTATAGCGCCACCTAGTGGTGGAAATTCAGGATGATAATAGATTATAAAATTTTTCACCAGGTGTGACTTATATTTAAAGTTTCATGAGTTTTGGGATTTGTTCAGGCAGTGAAATATGTGATCATTTGGGAAGAAGAAAAAAAATAATAACTAGGACTGCGCGCAGTACTGAACGGGCCCTCGCAGTACACGCGTGTCGGGGCATGCTGCCGTCGGGGTTTGTGCGTTACAGGGACCAGTCTATACCACCCCTATGAATTTCATTGCCTTAAGTCTTATGGTCTGGGCACAGTGGCACTTATTAAATTAAACTGCCGCCAGAGCACCAACTAGGGGCCGATCAATAAAATCTTCAAGGGTTATCCTCAGATGGGCATTGACAATAACTATACCAAGTTTGGTGTTAATCCGACCAACCGATATGGAGATATAAAATACTTCAATTTAAAGAGCGCCACCTTGTGGTCATCGCCCAAAATTTTGCAGAGAGCCTCAGGGGCTCATGGGGAAGGAAGATCTTGAGTTTCATGTCATTCAGACACACCAATGTGGAGATATGCAACACTTTGTGTTTTGTGTTGAAAATAGCGCCACCTGCAGGAAGTTGTTATTTAATAACTTGAGTATTCTTTGGGTAATCAAAATTATTTTAATAACTTTTTGTCGTGAGGGTCCATAGATGCTGTGTGCAAAGTTTGGTGCAAAACGATGAAATTGCCTAGGAGGAGTTCGAAAAAGTAGGTTTACGACATTTTGCGAATTTGCGAAAAAAAACTCCAGGCGAAAATGGGCGTGGCTTATATCACGAGATTCAGCACAACTCAGTGAATGCGTGGATATAAGTTTTTTGAATGTGCGATGAAGTGTGTGGGAGTTATTAACCTAAATGCGCTTTCCTTTATTATAGCGCCACCTAGTGGTGGAAATTCAGGATGATAATAGATTATAACATTTTTCACCATGTGTGACTTATATTTAAAGTTTCATGAGTTTTGGGGTATGTTCAGGCAGTGAAAAATGCGATCATTTGGGCACGAGAATAATAAAAATAAAAACTAGGACTGCGCGCAGTACTGAACGGGCCCTCGCAGTACACGCGTGTCGGGGCATGCAGCCGTCGGGGTTTGTGCGTTACAGGGGCCAGTCTATACCACCCCTATGAATTTCATTGCCTTAAGTCTCATGGTGTGGGCACAGTGGCACTCATTAAATTAAACTGCCGCCAGAGCGCCACCTAGGGACCAATCAATAAAATCTTCAAGGGTTATCCTCAGGAGGCCATTGACAATAAGTATACCAAGTTTGGTGTTAATCTGACTAACCGATTTGGAGATATAAAATACTTCAATTTAAAGAGCGCCACCTAGTGTTCATTGCCCAAAATTTTGCAGAGAGCCTCAGGGGCTCATGGGGAAGTAGTAACCTGAGTTTCATGTCATTCAGACACACCAATGTGGAGATATGCAACACTTTGTGTTTTGTGTTGATAATAGCGCCACCTGCAGGAAGTTGTTATTTAATAACTTTAGTATTGTTTGGGTAATCAAAATTCTTTTAATAACTTTTTGTCATGAGGGTCCATAGATGCAGTGTGCAAAGTTTGGTGCAAAACGATGAAATTGCCTAGGAGGAGTTCGAAAAAGTAGGTTTACGACATTTCGCGAATTTGCGAAAAAAAACTCCAGGCGAAAATGGGAGTGGCCTATATCACGAGATTCAGCACAACTCAGTGAACGCGTGGATATAAGTTTTTTGAATGTGCGATGAAGTATGTGGGAGTTATTAGCTTAAACGCGTTTTCCTTTATTATAGCGCCACCTAGTGGTGGAAATTCAGAATGACAATAGATTATAAAATTTTTCGCCAGGTGTGACTTATATTTAAAGTTTCGTGACTTTTGGGGTATGTTCAGGCAGTGAAAAATGCGATCATTTGGGAAGAAGAAAAAAAAAATAAAAAATAAAAATAAATAATCATTCGAAATACAATAGGGACCTCGCAGGTCGTTGCCTGCTCGGGCCCTAATAAGTACACGCGTGTCGGGGCATGCTGCCGTCAGGGTTTGTGCGTTACAGGGGCCAGTCTATACCACCCCTATGAATTTCATTGCCTTAAGTGTTATGGTCTGGGCACAGTGGCATTTTTTAAATTAAACTGCCGCCAGAGCGCCACCTAGTGGCCGATCAATAAAACCTTCAAGGGTTGTTCTCAAGAGGGCATTGACAATAAGTATACCAAGTTTGGTGTTAATCCGACCAACCGATTTGGAGATATAAAATACTTCAATTTAAAGAGCGCCACCTAGTGGTCATCGGCCAAAATTTTGCACAGAGCCTCAGGGGCTCATGGGGAAGCAGCAACCTGAGTTTCATGTCATTCAGACACACCAATGTGGAGATATGCAACACTTTGTGTTTTGTGTTGAAAAAAGCGCCACCTGCAGGAAGTTGTTATTTAATAACTTGAGTATTATTTGAGTAATCAAAATTCTTTTAATAACTTTTTGTCATGAGGGTCCATAGATGCAGTGTGCAAAGTTTGGTGCAAAACGATGAAATTGCCTAGGAGGAGTTCGAAAAAGTAGGTTTACGACATTTCGCGAATTTGCGAAAAAAAACTCTAGGCGAAAATGGGAGTGGCCTATATCACGAGATTCAGCACAACTCAGTGAACGCGTGGATATAAGTTTTTTGAATGTGCGATGAAGTATGTGGGAGTTATTAGCTTAAACGCGTTTTCCTTTATTATAGCGCCACCTAGTGGTGGAAATTCAGAATGACAATAGATTATAAAATTTTTCGCCAGGTGTGACTTATATTTAAAGTTTCATGAGTTTTGGGGTATGTTCAGGCAGTGAAAAATGCGATCATTTGGGAAGAAGAAAAATAAAAAAAAAAATAAAAACTAGGACTGCGCGCAGTACTGAACGGGCCCTCGCAGTACACGCGTGTCGGGGCATGCTGCTGTTGGGGTGTGTGCGTTACAGGGGCCAGTCTATACCACCCCTATGAATTTCATTGCCTTAAGTCTTATGGTCTGGGCACAGTGGAACTTATTAAATTAAACTGCCGCCAGAGCGCCACCTAGGGGCCGATCAATAAAATCTTTAAGGGTTATCCTCAGGAGGGCATTGACAATAAGTATACCAAGTTTGGTGTTAATCCAACCAACGGATTTGGAGATGTAAAATACTTCAATTTAAAGAGCGCCACCTAGTGGTAATCGTCCAAAATTTTGCAGAGAGCCTCAGGGGCTCATGGGGAAGTAGTAACCTGAGTTTCATGTCATTCAGACACACCAATGAGGAGATATGCAACATTTCATGTTTTGTGTTGAAAATAGCGCCACCTGCAGGAAGTTGTTATTAAATAACTGGAGTATTCTTTGGGTAATCAAAATTCTTTTAATAACTTTTTGTCATGAGGGTCCATAGATGCTCTGTGCAAAGTTTGGTGCAAAACTATGAAATTGCCTAGGAGGAGTTCGAAAAAGTAGGTTTGTGACTTTTTGCGAATTTGCGAAAAAAAACGGTAGGCGAAAATGGGAGTGGCCTATATCACGAGATTCAGCAGAACTCAGTGAACGCGTGGATATAAGTTTTTTGAATGTGCGATAAAGTATGTGGGAGTTATTAGCCTAAACGCGCTTTCCTTTATTGTAGCGCCACCTAGTGGTGAAAATTCAGGATGACAATAGATTATAAAATTTTTCGCCAGGTATGACTTATATTTAAAGTTTCGTGAGTTTTGGGGTATGTTCAGACATTGAAAAATGCGATCATTTGGGGGGAAGAAAAATAAAAATAATAAAAAAAATAAAAAGAACTAGGACTGCGCGCAGTACTGAACGGGCCCTCGCAGTACACGCGTGTCGGGGCATGCAGCCGTTGGGGTGTGTGCGTTACAGGGGCCAGTCTATACCACCCCTATGAATTTCATTGCCTTAAGTCTTATGGTCTGGGCACAGTGGCATTTATTAAATTAAACTGCCGCCAGAGCGCCACCTAGGGGCCGATCAATAAAACCTTCAAGGGTTGTCCTCAAGAGGGCATTGACAATAAGTACACCAAATTTGGTGTTAATCCAACCAACCGATTTGAAGATATAAAATACTTCAATTTAAAGAGCGCCACCTAGTGGTAATCGTCCAAAATTTTGCAGCGAGCCTCAGGGGCTCATGGGGAAGTAGTAACCTGAGTTTCATGTCATTCAGACACACCAATGAGGAGATATGCAACATTTCGTGTTTTGTGTTGAAAATAGCGCCACCTGCAGGAAGTTGTTATTTAATAACTTGAGTATTCTTTGGGTAATCAAAATTCTTTTAATAACTTTTTGTCATGAGGGTCCATAGATGCTGTGTGCAAAGTTTGGTGCAAAACGATGAAATTGCCTAGGAGGAGTTCGAAAAAGTAGGTTTGCGACATTTCGCGAATTTGCGGAAAAAAACTCTAGGCGAAAATGGGAGTGGCCTATATCACGAGATTCAGCACAACTCAGTGAACGCGTGGATATAAGTTTTTTGAATGTGCGATAAAGTATGTGGGAGTTATTAGCCAAAACGCACTTTCCTTTATTATAGCGCCACCTAGTGGTGGAAATTCAGGATGACAATAGATTATAAAATTTTTCACCAGGTGTGACTTATATTTAAAGTTTCATGAGTTTTGGGGTATGTTCAGGCAGTGAAATATGCAATCATTTGGGAAGAAGAATAAAAATAATAAAAACTAGGACTGCGCGCAGTACTGAACGGGCCCTCGCAGTACGCGCGTGTCGGGGCATGCTGCCGTCAGGGTGCGTGCGTTACAGGGGCCAGTCTATACCACCCCTACGAATTTCATTGCCTTAAGTCTTATGGTCTGGGCACAGTGGCATTTTTAAAATTAAACTGCCGCCAGAGCGCCACCTAGGGGCCGATCAATAAAACCTTCAAGGGTTATTGTCAAGAGGGCATTGACAATAAGTATACCAAGTTTGGTGTTAATCCGACCAACCGATGTAGAGATATAAATTACTTCAATTTAAAGAGCGCCACCTAGTGGTCATCGGCCAAAATTTTGCAGCGAGCCTCAGGGGCTCATGGGGAAGTAGTAACCTGAGTTTCATGTCATTCAGACACACCAATGTGGAGATATGCAACACTTTGTGTTTTGTGTTGAAAATAGCGCCACCTGCAGGAAGTTGTTATTTAATAACTTGAGTATTCTTTGGGTAATCAAAATTATTTTAATAACTTTTTGTTATGAGGGTCCATAGATGCTGTGTGCAAAGTTTGGTGCAGAACGATGAAATTACCTAGGAGGAGTTCGAAAAAGTAGGTTTGCGACATTTCGCGAATTTGCGAAAAAAACCGGTAGGCGAAAATGGGCGTGGCTTATATCACGAGATTCAGCACGACTCAGTGAACGCGTGGATATAAGTTTTTTGAATGTGCGATAAAGTATGTGGGAGTTATTTGCAATTTTGCAAGGTCCATTCCCGCGAATACCAGAATACGTAAATTTCAAATCTGATTTATGTATATTCCAAATTTGGTGAGTTTTTGAATATGATAAAGCCCTCAAATAAGCGATTTACTCCCCCTAAAAATAATAATAATAATAATAATAAACGGACCAATTTCAATAGGGTCCTCGCACCGTTAGTGCTCGGTCCCTAATAATAATAATAATAATAAAAAACGGACCAATTACAATAGGGTCCTTGCACCGTTAGTGCTCGGTCCCTAACAAGCAGTACTGAACGGGCCCTTGCAGAGTGGAGCCGTCGGAGGAGGGCACGTCGGGGGAGTCCCTATGCGTCCCAAATGGCGTGTCTCCTACCACTGTGCTCGGGGTAGGTGTAAAACATAATACTTGCTGTAGCCAGCAGGGGGCGCTATGACTGGGTGTCAATATTGACACGTGGGTGTGTCCAGGGCTGGCCCCTAATCATGTGTGTGAAATTTGGGACAGATTGGACAATGTATGGTCAAGTTATACAGTCTGGTGTTAGATGGCGAGACGCCATATTTGGCCGCCATGCCACGCCCACATAGTGTGATCGTCGGTAAAGATTTATACAACTTTTGATCCCAAAGGCCTTGTGATGGTACTGACCAAGTTTGAAGTCAATTGGATAAAATCTGTAGGAGGAGTTAGTTAAAGTATGCAGCGTGGAAATGGGTAAAAATTATGAATTGTGTGATATTCGAACCAAGATGGCGGACTTCCTGTTGGGTTTGAGATATGGGTCCAAGAGGCTTTTTGGTGTGTCTTCACATGATTCATGTGTGTACCAAATTTCGTGTCTCTACGTGAAGCCTACTGCGAGGGCTAAGTAGAAAACATGTGACTTCCTGTAGCCAGCAGGGGGCGCTATGACTGTGTGTTAATATTGACACATGGGTGTGTTCCGGGCTGGACCCTAATCACGTGTGTGAAATTTGGGACAGATTGGACAATGTATGGTCAAGTTATACAGTCTCGTGTGTTACGGCGAGACGGCATATTTTGCCGCCGTGCCACGCCCACATAGTGTGAGCGGCGGTAAAGCTTTATACAACTTTTGATCCCAAAGTCCTTGTGATGGTACTGACCAAGTTTGAAGTCAATTGGATAAAATCTGTAGGAGGAGTTCGTTAAAGTATGCGACCTGGAAATGGCCAAAAACGATGACAAGTGCAATATTCAATCCAAGATGGCCGACTTCCTGTACGTTTTCGGGTATGGGTTCTTGAGGCTTTTTGGTGCGTCTTCCTATGATACACATATGTACCAACTTTCGTGTGTCTACGTGAAAAAAACCTATATTGTGAGGATGTTTTGAAAATTTTGAGGGGGCGCTAGTGAGTCATTTTGCAAGGTCCATTCCCGCGAATACCAGAATACGTAAATTTCAAATCTGATTTATGTATATTCCAAATTTGGTGAGTTTTTGAATATGATAAAGCCCTCAAATAAGCGATTTACTCCCCCTAAAAATAATAATAATAATAATAATAAACGGACCAATTTCAATAGGGTCCTCGCACCGTTAGTGCTCGGTCCCTAATAATAATAAATAAACATTCGAAATACAATAGGGACCTCGCAGGTCGTTGCCTGCTCGGGCCCTAATAATCATTCGAAATACAATAGGGACCTCGCAGGTCGTTGCCTGCTCGGGCCCTAATAATCATTCGAAATACAATAGGGACCTCGCAGGTCGTTGCCTGCTCGGGCCCTAATAATTACAATTATTAAAACGAAAAGTGGCAATTTTCTCATCATTATATGAATATTATGAATATTAAATTATTGTTATTATCATTATTATTAATACTAATACTAATACCAATATTATATTATTATAAGTATGACAATTAATATTATTAATAATAATAATAATAATAATAATAATAATAATAATGCATTAAATATTAAAACATTTTGACGTATTAAAAATTATAATTTAATATATAAATATTATTTTTTAAAACACATTTAAATTAACAGTTAATTAATAAATATTTTGAAAAGCAAAATAACTACAATCAAATTCAAATTAAATGTCAAATAAGAATACTAATATAAATTATTTTCATTTTTTATTTTAGCTGGAAAAAAATCTGAATTTCCACTGAAGCTTTGTCACTGATACATTAGAATTATTACCATTATTAATTATATATTAAACAGAAAAAAATATTAAACATTATTAATATATTAATTATATTTTATTATATTAATTATATATTAAACATAACAATTTAAATTTTAAATAAATGAATAAATAATACAAATAAACAATTTTAAATAAATATTTAATTTCTTAAATATTATAAAAATTAAAATTAAAACATATTATTTAAAAGGCAGAATAATTAAAAATTAAATAAATTAAATCAAATTATTACATTTATTTAAAATAAAAACAGCATTTGTGTAAACGAATAGAAATGTTCTGCATGAAAACATTAAAACATGAAAACCAGCTGCTGCTCATCTGGTTTTATAGTTAAACTGCAGGTGATCCTGAAACAACTTCCTGCTGCTTCTTCTTCTTCTGTTTCACACACACACACACACACACACACACACACACACACACACACACACACACATGCACACTGAACCAGGTCACTCTGTGATAATCTCTCATCTTTAATCTGCAAAATCTGTAAAATCTGATCTGTGCCGGCGCCTCGGCTGTGACCTTTGACCTCAGAGCGCTAACATGCGTGCTACATGTTAGCATGAAGCTCTTTAACATGAGATTAAAGGCTCAGCACACACACACACACACACACACACACACACACCGGGGGCTGATGGGAACTGAGGGGGCGGGCTGTTAATTGTTACCAAACAGGAAGTGTGTCATCACTAACAGGCCTGTCAATCAGAGTTTTATCCTGCAGGGGGAGGAAATGAAAACCAGGTGACACACACACACACACACACACACACACACACACACACACAGCCAGAGATCACCTGTCAATCAGAAACTGTAAGGAAATCGAAGAATGGAAGAAAAAAGACTGAAGTAATGAATAAGGAAAATAAAGAAAGGAGAGGAAACGAGGGAAGGAAGAAGAGAAGATGGGAAGGGGAGGAAAAAAGGGACAGGGAAAGGAAAGGAGGAGGAAGAGAGAGGAGAGGAGAGGAGAGGAGAGGAGAGGAGAGGAGAGGAGAGGAGAGGAGAGGAAAGGAGAGAAGAAGACAGGAGAGGAGGAAAGGAAATGAAAGGAATGGCAATAAGGAAAGGAGAGGAAAGGAAAGGAAAGGAATGAAGGGAAGGAGAGGAGAGGAAAGGAAAGAAGGAAAGGATAAGAGAGGACAGGAAAGAAGGAAAGGAAAGGAAAGGAAATAAGGAAAGAGGAAAGGAAAGAAGGAAAGGAAAGGAAAGGAAAGAAAAGGAAAGGAAAGGAAAGGAAAGAAGGAAAGGAAAGGAAAGGAAAGGAAAGGAAAGGAAAGGAAAGGAAAGAAAAGGAAAGGAAAGAAAAGGAAAGCAGAGGAGAAAAGATAAAAAATTATGTAAGTAATGAATAAGGAAAATAAAGGAAGAAGAGGGAAAGAGGAAAGGAAAAGGAGGACAGGAGAAGAAAGGAAGAAGAGAAGATGGGAAAGGAGAGGAAGAAGAAGAGAAGAAGAGCAGGAAGAGAAAAGGAAAGAAGGATGGAGATGAAGTGAAGGAAAAGTGGGGAAGAAAAGAATCAAGAAGGAGAGGAAACAAGAAAAGGAAAGACAAAGGAAAGGAACAGAGTGAAGGAGAGTGAGAGGAAGTTAAGAAAATAAGAGCGTGGGGGGTGAGGGGGGGTCAGTCACATGACTGTGATAGAAAGCAGCTGTTGATGATCAGCAGCTGAGAGAATAAACACAGAACAGGTTAAAGGTTCTCACAGGAACCAGAAACAACGTTCAGAACCATTTACTGTTCCGTCAACTCTCCTTCATATTCACGTCAAATCACAGTTTTCTGTTTATTTATTGTCTTAATTCGTGTTTCTGGCTGGAGAGTGTAAACATTAATGATGTCATCAGGAGGAATTTATCACTTCCTGCAGGAGCAAAGACTGCTGCACCGTCAAAATAAAATGACTGATCTCAGATTTAATGTGAATAAACGGATCTAAATGATGCTTTATCAGGTCTGATAATACAAGAGCACAGCTGTTAAAAGTGATTGATTGATTCTGCTGAGAATCTGTTTACACAGAGCAGAGAGGAGAGGACAGGAGAGGCTGTTTACACAGAGCCAAGAGGAGAGGACAGGAGAGGCTGTTTACACAGAGCAGAGAGGAGAGGACAGGAGAGGCTGTTTACACAGAGCAGAGAGGAGAGGACAGGAGAGGCTGTTTACACAGAGCCAAGAGGAGAGGACAGGAGAGGCTGTTTACACAGAGCAGAGAGGAGAGGACAGGAGAGGCTGGAAACATGACAATACTGAGAATATGTGGAGAAAAACGTTAACATTTTGGTAATTTTGTGTCTTTTGTGGAAATGTTGTGTCTTCTTTAGAAATGTTGTGTCTTTTTTGGAAATTTTGTGTCTTTTTTGGAAATTTTGTGTATTTTTTGGTCAATTTGTGTCTTTTTTGGAAATTTTATGTCTTTTTTTGGTAATTTTGTGTCTTTTTGGGAAATTTTGTATCTTTTTTGGTTATTTTGTGGGGTTTTTTGGAAATGTGTCTTTTTTGGAAATGTGTCTTTTTTGGAAATTTTGTACCTTTTTTGGTCATTTTTTTGAAAAATTGTTTATATTATATATATTGTTTAGACGAAACCAGGTTAACAGTTTCCTACCATTTCCAGTCTTTATGCTAAGCTAAGCTAACTATCCTTCAGATATGAGAGCGGCACCAAAGGAGATTTCACTAAATGTTGAACTCTTCCTTTAATCCTCACTTTCTTTTTTCTTCTTCTCTCTTTTAAAATAAAACACACACACACTTGTGTCTTTCTTATCATTTCATGTCTTTTTGGAAATTTGTGTCTTTTTTTAGTCACTTTGCGTCTCTTTTGGTCATTTTTTTACAACATCCGTTCTCTATTTCAAAATAAAAACCAACAATCAGAAGCTGTTTGAAACATCTGCAGACACACAAACAGCTGTTCACAGAGAAGGGGCGGAGCCAATATACAACTTACATGACACATTTTACAGTTAAATTAAATTCACCATAACACACACACACACACACACACACACACACACACACACACACACACACAAACACAAGGAGTTTGGTCATTTTGTGTCTTTTTTGGGTAATTTTGCATCTTTTTTGGTCGTTTTGCTTCTTTAATGGAAATTTTGTGTCTTTTTGAGTCACTTTGCATCTGTTTTGGACATTTTGTGTCTTTTTTGGTCATTTTGCGTCAATTTGGGGGAAATTTTGTGTATTTTAAGTCATTTTGCGTCTTTTTGCATCTTTGCGTCTTTTTGGGGACATTTTGTGTCTTTTTTTGGTCCTTTTGTTTCTTTTTTTAGTCATTTTGTGTCTCTTTGGTCATTCGTTCTCTATTTCAACACAACATAATAACAATCAGAAGCTGTTTGAAACATCTGCAGACACACAAACAGCTGTTCACAGAGAGGGGGCGGAGCCACAGCACCACCGCCAATATACAACTTACATGACACAGTTTACAGTTATACAGTAAAATAAATTCACCATAACACACACACACACACACACACGGGGAGAACAGGAAGTCAAACAGCTGCAACACACACACAGATCACATGAGAAAGATGTCAAACACACTGTCTCTGTCTCAAACACACACACACACACACACACACACATACACACACACACACACACACACACACACGAGGGGACTCACCAGCAGTCAGCAGGAGGATCAGTGAGGCTCCACTCAGATAAACAGACAGAAAACTGGACATGATTCAAATAAAAAGAGAGAATAAATGAATGAATGAATGAATGAGAGAGTGATAAAGACACAAAGAGTGCACAGAGAAAGAGAGAGAGAGTGAGAGAGAAAGAGAGGGAGCAGGGAGGTGTGATGGTCCTGATCGACTGAGCTCTGAATGAACCGAGAGAAAAGGGGAGGAGCAGGAGGAGCAGGAGCAGGAGGAGGAGGAGGAGGGTTTCTGGTTTTCCTGCCAAGTTTGTTCCCCCGCTCACCAAACACGAGGAGAAACAAAGAGAGGGGGTGAGAGAAAAAAAGAAGAGAAACTGTAAAAAAGGGAAGAATGGGTGCAAGAAGGGAAAAAAGCGGAACAAACAAAGTCGCAAAACTGCTGAAGGAGAGAAAAAAAAAACGAACAAAATGAGTCATAAAGTCATTTAAATAAACAAAGAGTGATTATGTAACGCATGGCGAGCTGCTCATTACTGGGTGAGAGAGCGGGAAATCATAAAAACATGCTCATTTAGAAATGATTTGATTGATTTAACAAGTTCAAAGTCAGCCCTGTTTTATAGAGCTGGAGGGTTTAAGGGGGGACAGCAGGGCAGCAGGAGAGTCTTGCAGCAATGTTTGGATTAGTGCCAGGTTTGTGCAAAATGTAACTTTTTTTTTTTTTTTTAACTCAAGATTCAGTAAAACTCCTCCAGAATCCCACATTCAGACTCCGAGAGAGAAAACTCCATGCTGTGATCTGGTTTCATTTAGTAGATTTGTGTATTTTGTGTGATTGTGTGTCAGCTCTTGTGTTCCCCCCCAAAAAGACACAAAATGACCCAAAAAAAAGACACAGAATGACGAAAAAAGACACAAAATGACACAAAAAAGACACAAAACTATAATGAAAGACACAGAATGACCCAAAAAAGACACAAAATGACCCCAAAAAAAGACACAGAATGACGAAAAAAAAGACACAAAATGACCCCAAAAAAGACACAGAATGACCAAAAAGACACAAAATGATAAAAAAGACACAAAATTACCCAAAAAAGACACAGAATGACCAAAAAGACACAAAATGATAAAAAAGACACAAAATGACCAAAAAAAGACACAAAAGGACCAAAAAGACACAAAAGGATCCCAAAAAGCAGACACGAAACTATAATAAAAGACACAAAATGACAAGAGACAAAACTCCATGCTGTGATCTGGTTTCATTTAGTAGATTTGTGTATTTTGTGCTCATTTGATATGTTCAAGTTGAAGCGTTAGACCATTATGATGGAGGAAAATAATGTTTATTACCATTCTCACTTATGGCTCATAAGTTGTTGCAGCAATTGTTGTGTTGATATCATCTGTTGCACCAATTTGAGGCTGAATTTGACCCTGAGAAATGATAAAATGGTACAAATTCACTCCAAATGACCACATTAAGACCAACAGTAACTTGGGTTTTGACATAGAAAACTAAATATTCTGCACTCTTCTGCAGGAATTGATTCTTTTTTGGCGATTGCACGGCAATATTCTAGTCTGAATGCTCCAGGTCTCTAGTCTGAATGCTCCAGGTCTCTAGTCTGGATGCTCCAGGTCTCTAGTCTCTGAATGCTCCAGGTCTCTAGTCTGAATGCTCCAGGTCTCTAGTCTGAATGCTCCAGGTCTCTAGTCTGAATGCTCCAGGCCTCTAGTCTGGATGCTCCTGGTCTCTAGTCTGGATGCTCCAGGTCTCTAGTCTGAATGCTCCAGGTCTCTAGTCTGAATGCTCCAGGCCTCTAGTCTGGATGCTCCTGGTCTCTAGTCTGGATGCTCCAGGTCTCTAGTCTGAATGCTCCAGGTCTCTAGTCTGGATGCTCCTGGTCTCTAGTCTGGATGCTCCAGGTCTCTAGTCTGGATGCTCCAGGTCTCTAGTCTGAATGCTCCAGGTCTCTAGTCTGGATGCTCCAGGTCTCTAGTCTGGATGCTCCAGGTCTCTAGTCTGGATGCTCCTGGTCTCTAGTCTGAATGCTCCAGGTCTCTAGTCTGGATGCTCCTGGTCTCTAGTCTGGATGCTCCAGGTCTCTAGTCTGGATGCTCCTGGTCTCTAGTCTGGATGCTCCAGGTCTCTAGTCTGGATGCTCCAGGTCTCTAGTTGGTGGTTGTAAAGTTTCATGAGGCTGTGATTTTCCTACTTTCCACTCAGACCCCATTTATGCAGCTCACAGACTGTTTAGGACCCCAGGATGCACAAAGATTCACACACAAGAGGACACAATAACACATTTTACTCCTTTTCTCCTGGAACGTTATTGTTGTTGGTACCAAAGAGTTAGAATTCCACAAGGCTCCAGAATGGAGCCTTGTGGAACTCCACATGTCATTTTTTCTCACTATCTTCATAAGAAAACCTGTATGGTTTCACCGCAAACTACATTTGATTTGCATAAAGTGGGCACGTCTGGGTACAAATAGAACACATTTTTATTCAGATATACCTGGGGGCCGCTGGAGGCAGTATCAAAATGAACAAAAAAAGACAAAATTACAACAACAAAAAAAAGACACAAATGACAGAAAAAACTAAATTACTTAAAAAAGACATAAAATTGCCCAAAAATACACAAAATTACTAAAAAAGACAAAATTACTTAAAAAAAGACACAAAATTACATTACAAAAGACAAAATTACAAAAAAAGACACAAAATTATCAGAAAAAGACACAAAATTACCAAAAAAAAAGGACAAAATTACAAAAAAAAAGACACAAAATTACCAAAAAAAAGACACAAAATTACTGAAAAAAGACACAAAATTATGCAGCTCACAGACTGTTTAGGGACCTCAGGATGCAGAAAGATTCACATAAAACAGGCAGAAATAAAACGTTTTACTGCACGTTATCAGCATAAAGTCTGTAAAGAGACTCGTGTCGAGTCATCCTTCAGATATCAAACATCTCGATCCTCAAACAGCTGCAGAGTCTCAGACTGGACTTCCTGTCGGCTCACACACACACACACACACACACACACACACACACGAGAACCGAGTGCTATTGTTTCTAGTCTCCCAGCTGGAGCAGAAACAATAGACTCACTTCATGGATCTGTTTTCTATTTTCAGTCTGAGGGAAACACACCTCACAGCGACATCATCAATGAGTCAGCAACGACCAAATATGGTCGTTTAAAGGGACGGGTGTGTGGGAAAAAACCCTGACAGTTTATTATCACAGCAGCTCCACGAAGAGGACAGTTTATCTTCTTATTTATCTGATTAATTAAATATTTGGATTGTAAATATTTCCAAATATATTAAACATGAGCAGCTTAAACTCACAAAACAACAAAAAAAAATATTTAAAATCTGGTTAAAGCATCTGAATATTTGCTTCTTTAATCCTGATTTTCTGTCCGTTGACATCAAAACTCAATATCTCTGCAGGAATTAATCGTTTATTCTGATTGTGTTTTGTCACTTTGTGGTATTTTATAGTAAACTCAAATGTACTGTAACACTGTAAATCATTTTTGGGGAAAAGGAAAAAGATTTGGAAAATAACAATAATAACAATAAAAAACCTTAAGTTATTTTACAGATAATTTCTTTAGAAATACAGATTATATATAAATAAATACATATCTGTATTTAAAACAATAAAAATCTGTAGAATAACTAAAGTTGTTTTACTTTAATATGAAAGGAAGTCTTTAGAAAATTTTACCGTCAGACTTTTTGCAGGTTTTTTTTTTTTTTTACATTAAATTAAAAATTTTACTGCAAAAAAACAGAAAAAAGCCAGAATTTTATATTCAGCTATATGATGTGTATTCTCTGTATTTTTTTCGTATTTTTTCGTATCTTTTACATAGAATTTATTGTAATTTAACATTCAAGACCATTAAACAATTAAATAATAGTATCAAAACAAATCTAGAATGTTGCATTATAAATAATAATATACAGATTTAAAATTCTGTTTTATTGTTAATATTTGTGGTTAAGTTACAATTAATTCTATGTAAAAATATACATTTGTATATGTGTGTGTAAAGTTAAGGCAATGTTCTTTTTCTTACAGTAAAACGTTTAAATTTAATGTAATTAATTAAAAAAAGAAAAAAGTTATTCTGCAGATTTTTTTTTTTTGATTTTTTTTACTGGAAGTTAACTGACAGTAGTTTACTGAAAGTGTTTGGCAACTTTTTTACTTTTTCCCCCCAGTGTTTGTTATGTTATGTTGTTTTTGGAGCTTTAATGAACTAAAAACATGTTCTAATGCAGATTTACAGAACGAATCCATCAACTCTTTGTGCTGATTGTGAAATCAGGTTTACGGCTCAGATTTATTTCATTCTGCAGCAATAAAAAGACAAACTGGAGCCTTTTTGACCTGCGAGTCGAGGTCACAACTTCTCTGAGAGGAAACGCTCTGAAGCCTCTCAGCTGGAGCTCTCTCAGCATTAGCAACCATTAGCATCTGTCTGACTAGCATTAGCAACCATTAGCATCTGTCTGACTAGCATTAGCATGGTGAAAGGCGTCCCAGCATGCAGTCTGCTGGCCGAGTGAGGACAAGAAACAGCAGGAGAGAAGAAGAACCATCAGACTGTTTTATTCTGTTCAAACAGAAAAACTACACATAGTTTTATTAGTATTAGTCGTATTATTACAGATTATCTATCATAATAATTCATCTTTAACACTACTGGACAATTTATAACTCTCTGAACTCCAACAAGCTGCTTCAAGACGTTTTTTTGTTGTTGTTGTTGTTGTTCTTTCTACTTTTCCTCTCTGTGTCTTTGCGTTTCACTGCAACATATAAAATCTCTATAATCTCTGAGTCCTGCAGAGTCTTAAATTATGAGTTATAAGGAATAAATTATTAATTGCAAGTGTAATGAATGTTGTTACAAATGTAAAACAACCAAAAAAAGACACAAAATTACTGAAAAAGACACAAAATGACCAAACAAAAAAACGTAAAATTATTTTTAAAAAATACGTGAAATTACAAAAAAAGGACACAAAACTTCCAAAAAGTAGCAAAAAAAGATACAAAATGTCCAAAAAAATAATTAAAATTACTAAAAAAAAAGACATGTCATGTTTCCAGTCTCTCCTGTCCTCTCCTCTCTGCTCTGTGTAAACAGCCTCAGGTTGTTTCATTCTGTTCAAACAGAAAAACTACACATATTATTATTATTATTATTATTATTATTATTAGTAGTAGTAGTAGTAGTAGTAGTAGTAGTAGTAGTAGTAGTAGTAGTAGAGATTCTCTATAATAATAATTCATCTTTAACACTCCTGGACAATGTTTCACTCTCTGAACTCCAACAAGCTGTTTCTGGGAGGTTTTTACTCTTTTTACATTCTCCTCTCTGTGTCATTTTATTTCTCTGCAATATATAAAATCAGAACGACTCCAACAGTCTTTGTGCAGAATAACACAGTTGGAATGACAGAAACCAGAAATAAAATGAGAATTTCTCTGATAAATTATGAATTAGAAGTGTCATGAATGTTGTTACCAATGTAAAATGACACAAAAAAGACACAAAATTACTGAAAAACACACAAAATGACCAAAAAAGATATAAAATGACACAAAAAAGACACAAAATGGCCAAAAACAAAATGTAAAATGACACAAAAAAGACACAAAATGGCCAAAAAAGATGTAAAATGACCAAAAAAATACACAAAATGACCAAAAAAGATGTAAAAATGACACAAAAACGACACCGGTCCGAAAAAGGCGCAAAATGGCCCGAAAAAAACCAACATAAGATAACCAAAAAATTACATTAAATTACCGAAAGAGACACAAAACTTTCCAAGTTTTCCAAGTACAAAAATTGCCAAAAAAAGAATTAAAATTACTATAAAAAGACACAAAATGGCCAAAACTGTGCAGATATTGTTCATATTAAAGTATTGTCGTGTTTCCAGCCTCTCCTGTCCTCTCCTCTCAGCTCTGTGTAAACAGCCTCTCTTCAATATGGACAATATCTGGACTGTTTTGGCCATTTTGTGTCTTTTTTGTAATTTCAATTTTTTTTTTTTTTTTTTTTTTTTTTAGCAATTTTGCATCTTTTTTTGGTACTTTTTGGAAGTTTTGTGTCATTTTTTGTAATTTTATGTTTTTTTGTTTGGTCAGAATTTTTTTCGACCATGTGACAAATATTCACTGAAAATCTGTCTTTTTTTGTGTCATTTTACATCTTTTTGTGTCATTTTACATCTTTTTTGTGTCATTTTGTGTCTTTTTCAGTTATATTGTGTCTTTTTACATCTTTTTGTGTCAGTTTGTGTCTTTTTTGGGTCATTTTACATCTTTTTGTGTCAGTTTGTGTCTTTTTTGGGTCATTTTACATCTTATTTGGGCCATTTTGTGTGTTTATCAGTTATTTTGTGTCTTTTTTGGTCATTTTACTCCTGTCCTCTCCTCTCAGCTCTGTGTAAACAGCCTCTCCTGTCCTCTCCTCTCTGCTCTGTGTAAACAGCCTCTCCTGTCCCATTCTGCAGTAACTAAAGAGAGAAACTTCCCTCAACATGAGAGTTTTAATATTTCCCTCGGAGCTGCTCTCACAAAACCTTTAATCTGAAAATCACTGCTGACTCACACAGATAAAACCTCCAAATCTGAGATAATTACAGATAAAACCTCCAAATCGGAGATAATTACAGTCCTGGTGGCTGTAATCAGACTCCCACACAGTCTCCAAACATCAGGTGAACATTCAGACGCTGCAGAGTCAAACAAGTGGCGACTTTAATCTGATGTAATCCAGCTCAGACAGATTACTGCTGGACTCACGCTGTCCACATGTCCTCTCAAATAACTTATTGATCTCAGCTGCAGAAAATCATCTGTTTCCTCTTCAGAATACAACATCCAGGACGATTCTGAGTCTCTGTTTGTGCACAAAGCTGCAGAAAATACAGACAAAGTGCCAGAAAAATGCAATAATAGCGAAGAAAGACACCAAAAAACGATGTAAAGTTACTGAAAAACAAACAAAATGAAAAAAGAGGTAAAAAGACAAAAAAAAAACTACGTAAAAATGACTAAAAAAGACACAAAATTACGAAAGAAAGAAGTAAAATAACTAAAAGAAGACAGAAATTACCAAAAAAAGACATAAAATGTCTAAAAAAACACACAAAATGGCTAAAAAGACACAAAAAATGACTAAAAATTACCGAAATATAAACAAAATGAATAAAAATAGATGCAAAAAAATTATTAAAAAAAGAGACAAAATGACACAACATTTTTGAAATATGAACAAAATGACCAAAAATAGATGCAAAAACGACCAAAGAATGTCACGAAATTATCGAAATAGACACAAATTGACCAAAAAAGACGCAAAATGGCTACGAATAGATGTCAAAATTACCAAAAAATGACACAAATTTATCAAAATAGACACAAATTGACCAAAAAAGACGCAAAATGACCAAAAATATCTGATAAGAGTTTAATTTAAGAGCCGATATCTCGACATTTAACATGGTTTTATTGATCATAACCAGGCATCAAAATGAACAAGAGACTGAAGAAAACAAGGTGGTCTAATCCTTTTTTCCATGACTGTGTAACTAAATATTCCACTACAGACGAGAGGAAATAAAGGACTAAAAGCTTCTGAGACACTAAACGACTGAATGTGTTTGTTGAAATGCATCGTGGGAAAAAAAACAACTGAAGTGAATCAGATAAATGAAGATTAGAGACGATGAGACGAGTTTAAAAAGCTGCAGGTTGAGACGTGACACAGGCTGTGTGTGTGTGTGTGTGTGTGTGTGTGTGTGTGTGTGTGTGTGTGTGTGTGTGTGTGCGTCCTGTCAAAAACCACCAAAAACCATCTGGAGACAAACGGAGCATTTCCTGTCGACACAAAAAAAAAACACAGACAGAAGAAAAAGAGAGAAAAGACACAAAGAGTTCAAACAGGAAAACTACAGATATTATTATTATTATTATTATTATTATTATTATTATTATTATTATTAGGGCCCAAGCAGGCAACTATTTTTGGTCATTTTGTGTCTTTTTTTAGTCATTTTTACATCTACAGTCATAGAACCAAAACCATTATCAATAAAACCATGTTAAATGTCTAGATATCAGCTCTTAAATTAAACTCTAATCAGATATTTTTGTGGTTATAATTACATTTGTCCAAACAAATGAACCTTTTGTTGAACCAGACATTAAAATGAACTGTCTGAAGACTGAAGGAGAACACTGAGTCATCTTTAATCCTCCTAAAGCTGAATAGTCTCTGTCTATGTGTCTGTTTTCTACAAACAACACTAAACTAAAGTCATTTTTACAGTTTTATACTTGACTATCAGAAATGATCAGGATTGTAACAGCCTGTTCATTTTAATGTCTGGTTCAACTAAAGGTTCATTTGTTTGGACAAATGTAATGATAACAACAAAAATAGCTGATAAGAGTTTAATTTAAGAGTTGATATCTGGACATTTAACATGATTTTATAGATGATGATTTTGGTTCTATGACTGTAGATGTAAAAATGACTAAAAAAAGAGACAAAATGACCAAAAATAGTTGTAAAAATGGCCAAAAAAGCCACAAAATGACCAAAAAATGTTTTAAAATTACCAAAAAAAGGCACAAAATCACCAAAAGTTGTAAAAATTACCAAAAATAGTTGTAAAAATTACCAAAAAAGACACAAAATGACCAAAAATAGTTGTAAAAATTACCAAAAAAGACACAAAATGATCAAAAATAGTTTTAAAAATGACCAAAAAAGACACAAAATGACCAAAAATTGTTGTAAAAATGACCAAAAAAGGCACAAAATGACCAAAAATTGTTGTAAAAATGACCAAAAAAGACACAAAATGACCAAAAATAGTTGTAACAATGATCAAAAAAAGACACAAAATGACCAAAAATAGTTTTAAAAATGACCAAAAATTTTTGCAAAAATTACCAAAAAAGACACAAAATGACCAAAAATAGTTTTAAAAATGACCAAAAAAGACACAAAATGACCAAAAATAGATGTAAAATGGCCAAAAAAGACACAAAATGACCAAAAATAGTTGTAAAAATGACCAAAAATAGTTGTAAAAATGACCAAAAAAGACACAAAATGACCAAATGCCAAATGTTTTTTTTATAATATCTACAAAGTAACACTAGAAATGTTTAGTGTGCCAGCATTAAAAGCAGAGCTCTCTAAACAGTTCTTTATTGGTCCTGGTGTCGTAATATTATATTATCATAAATAAACTATGTCTCTGTTTCACTGACGTCTTTTTCCTTTCTCTTCCTTTCTGCCTGGACAACATGAATGTGCTGTTTTTACTTCATATGCATCCATATCTATCTATAAAAGCAAGAAGCGTCTGTGTGTGTGTGTGTGTGTGTGTGTGTGTGTGTGTGTGTGTCTTGCTCATGGCACAAAGGTGTGCATCCTCGATTTTGAAGATTTTTGAATTAATTTTTCTAAATATCATTATTTATGTAGGACGTGTTGCAGCATTGCACTGTTTCTGATCGGACGCCCTTTGGGGAAGCCCCGCCCCTTTTAGTGTAGCTCCGCCCCCTTGTGTGATAGGCCTCCACCTGGTCAGTAACACAGTAATTCTCTCTGGATTTCCACCCTGACTCATCTCATCTGAAGTCTATTTATCCTACCTATCTTTAGGAGTTTAAAGTGGCTACAAGGTTCCATTTTCCAATAATATTCAAATAGTTTCCAGTGAATATCAATGTTCAGTGTGTATGTGCTGGATGGTGTGGTACCTTATGAAAAGTAAGAGTTTTATGAAGTTGCAGACGAATACATACTTCCTACGGGCACTGCACTAGTCTGATGAACAGGAATGTTGTAAAAGGGACCAAAAAAGACACAACATGACAAAAAAATGACACAAAAAGACACAAAATTACCAAAAAAAAGAAACAAAATGACAAAAAAAAACCCACAAAATTATCAGAACAGTTTTCCTCTCATAGTGTACATATTGAAGTATTGTGATTTTTCCAGCCTCTCCTGTCCTCTCCCCTCTGCTCTGTGTAAAACAGGATCTTGTTGATTTTAAATGACACACGGAGAATAAAGAGATTCTGACACTAATATCAACATTTTAACACAAGTAACGGTCACGTTTTATAACTGATGATACATTCAGGGACCGTCGGAAAGTTCAAACTCTTACGATAAAGTCAGTTTTTACAGTTTCTGTCTACGATAAACGCTGGATTTATGCATCTATTTAAAGAAAAGATGCGTTTGAATAAATAATAAACAAAGAAAATGTTAAAGTCTGAGTTTCTATCTACAAAATAAAAGTCTGATATGAAGCTCGGTGGTTTTGATGTTTTTTGGTCTCTTCAGGTTTGATCTGGGGAACTAAATTTAACCATCGGAGGTCAAGCTGTGCTGAAGTGTTTCCCATCGACGTCTCCCAGCTGATCGGCGGCGGCGTCCTCGGGGGGTCGCTGCCTCGCCCCAAGGCATGCTGGGAAACCGCCGGCGTTCTCAGGCCTTCTATATTTAAACTGTGACAGCGGGGACGCTTAATGTTCCTGAACGCAGCTGAACGCAGCGCAGCACGCCGTGAGAGTCTGCAGAGGTCAGCGTGTGTGTGTGTGTGTGAGAAGTTTTACTGGCTTCACGTCACGTCGTTCAGACTGTAAATATAAATGCATGTTTAATGTATGTTTATATTTAAATGCAGCTGGTGGGAAAATCTGCTGATATCAGAGTCTCAGTCACATCAAAACGTTTCAATCACAAGTTTTTGTACCTTATTGTTAATATTTATATATATTTTTTTATTTTTCTATTCACAAAATTACAAAAAAAGACACAAAATTACCAAAAAACGATGTAATGTTACTGAAAAACAAAAATAAATAAAAAGAGGTTAAAAGACAAAAAAAAAGAAGTAAAATAACTTAAAGAAGACACAAAATGACAAGAAAAGACAAAAAATACCAAAAAATACATAAAATGACCAAAAAAAAGAATGTAAAATTACCAAGAAAAACACCAAAAATGATTAAAACTGACAGTAAATGCCTTAAAACAAAAGACAAAATTACCCAAAAACAACGTAAAATGTCTAAATTAAGACACAAAATGACAAAAAAAAGACCCAAAATTACCAAAAAAAGATACAAAATTACTTTAAAAAAAGGAACAAAATGGCTAAAAAAACACACAAAAAGATGAAAAAAGGGGTGTAAAATTACTCAAAAAACACACAAAATGACTAAAACTGACGGGAAATGACCTACCAGGAAGTAAAATGACAAAAAAAAGACACAAAATGCCTAATGAAAGAATGAAATTAACTGTAATTTCTGTCATAAATATATTTTTAATTGGAATAAATCAGAATCTATATAAACAGCATTTCTCCCACAGATTATATTGTTTCCACAGTCGGTCGGTGCAGAAGGTTTGTTTTAGTTAAACATTTAAATCAGATAAAGAATAAAGTTGTTTATTTCTCCCGACACAAAAAGTGTGTGCAAAAAATGTTCTTGCTGTGATACAAACTTTTTTTTTTTTAAAGAAGTCGTGTCTGGTCTTAGATCAGGATTTATGTTTTCATAAATCTGACTTTGAGACATTAATAATTCTTTAACATTTCCCAGATTCTTTACCTTCATTTGAAGCGTTTCCTGCAGCCGCAGAGACGTTTTTCTGACCCACAAACTGTTCACACACACAACAGAAACACAACAGACATGTTATATAAGACGTGATGTGAAGATGAAACAGTAGAAACAATCACCTGCTGCTTCTGGTGTCGAGACCTTCAGGCCTCTTCAGCTGCTGAAACAACAAACACAAAGTTAATGAAACTCTCTTCAGAGTTTCGTTTGTTTCACGCCGACCAAAAAAAGGTAAAATGGCTAAACAAATACACAAAATGACCAAAAAAATAAGTAAAACGACAACAAAAACAAACAAAATGACAAAAATCAAAAGACAAAATGCCAAAAAAACATATGAAATGACAAAAATTGACAGGAAATGACAAGAGAAGACACAAAATGACTAAAAAGATCTAAAAATGTCATCAAAGACCAAAAACACACAAAAATATATATATTTGGTACTTTTTGGAAGTTTTGTGTCATTTTTTTTGTAAATTTACGTTTTTTTGTTTGGTCATTTTGCTTTTTTTTCAGAATTTTTTTCGACCATGTGACAAATATTCACTTTTTTTGGTCATTTTGTGTCATTTTACATCTTTTTTTGGGTCATTTTGTGTCTTTTTTGGTCATTTTACTCCTGTCCTCTCCTCTCTGCTCTGTGTAAACAGCCTCTCCTGTTGATTTGTGGTTTTTAACAGGATCTGGTTTATTTTAAATCACACATGGAGAAGAGACACTAATATCAACATTTTAACACAAGTAACGGTCACTTTTTATAACTGATGATACATTCAGGGACTGTTTGAAAGTTCAAACTCTGACGATAAAGTCAGTTTTTACAGTTTCTGTCTATGATAAACGCTGGATTTATGCACTCCTTTGTAGAAAAGATGCGTTTGAATCCTGCAAAATTCAAACCTATTTCATCAGAATCTTCCCTTCCTTCCTTCCCTCACCTCCTTCCTTCCTTCCTTCCTTCCCTCCTATATCTCCTCTCCTCTGTCCTCTCCTCCCCTGTCTCTCTCTGGATAAACACCAGCCTCCTCCTCCTCCTCTTCCTCCTCCTCTTCGCCACGATAACATTTATCTATGACCTCATGAAGCAACATTTCACTGATTCTCAGCAGAGTGACTCCTCTCAGCCATAAATCCAACCTGTGTGTGTGTGTGTGTGTGTGTGTGTGTGTGTGTGTGTTAGTGTTCCCACACATTCTCATGGTCATATCTAAAACTTCCCATGACTTTTTATCAAGGATACGATACATTTTCCAGTTTTGCCCAGTTTGGTCACACAATGACCAAAAAAGATGTAAAATGACTAAAAAAAGACAGAAAATGACCATAAAACAACGTAAATGGCTAAAAACGCACAAAATGATTAAAAAAGACACCTAATGACCAAAAAAAGATGTAAAATGACTAAAAAAAGACACAAAATTAGAAAAAAAGTACAAAATGACCAAAAATGACCCAAAACTACCAAAAAAAGATGTAAAAAGCCTAAAAAAAAGACCACAAATGACAAAAAAAGACACACAGTGATAAAAAAAAAATATGTAAAATGACTAAAAAAGACACAAAATTAGAAAAAAAGTACAAAATGACCTAAAACGACCCAAAATTACCCCAAAAAATATGTAAAAAGCCTTAAAAAAAGACAAAAAACTACGTATAATGGCTAAAAAACGCACAAAATGACTAAAAAAAAGACACACAGTCAACAAAAAACAACGTAAATTGACACAAAATGAGTTTTTTTCAAGGATACAATATATTTTTCTGTTTTTTTTGCCTGTCTTGGTCACATAAAAAGACCAAAAAGGAAGGAACAAAATGAACAAAAAGACAGAAAATGACAAAAGAAAAACGATGTATAATGGCTAAAAAAGGCACAAAATGACTTTTCCAAGGATACAATAAATTTTTTTGCCCATCTTGGTCACACAAAATGACCATAAAAGTAAAATGCCTAAATTACTAAAAAGTAGTAGTTTGTAAAAAAAGAAAAAAAGAACACAATGACTAAAAAATAACAACAAGGACTACAAAAGGCCAAAAAAAATGCCAAAAAGACGAGACAAAATGAATAAAAAAAGCACAAAATGACAAAAAAAGTAAAACGACTAAACAAAAGACACAAAATGATCAAAAAATAAGAACAAGGACTACAAAAAGGCAAAAAAATACCTAAAAGACGAGACAAGATGATTAAACAAAAGACACAAAATGGAAAAGTAAAATGCCTAAAAAAAGAACCAAAATTACCAAAAAAGAAGTACAATGACTACAAAAAGGCAAAAAAGCCTAAAAGATAAAACAAGATGAATAAAGAAAATGACCAAAAAAGAAGTAAAATGCTTAAAATAAGAACTAAATTACTAAAAAGTCACAAAATTACAAAAAAATAAGAACAAAGACTACAAAAAGTAAAAAAAAAAAAAGTCAAAAAGATGAGACAAAATGAAGAAAAAAAGATACAAAATGACCAAAAAAGAAGTAAAATGCCTAAAAAACGACACAAAATGACTGAACAAAGGCACAAAAATTACAAAAAAAGTAAAACGACTAAACAAAAGACACAAAATGGTGAAAAAAAGAAGAAAAATGACCAAAAAAGAAGTAAAATGCCTAAAATAAGAACAAGGACTACAAAAAGGCAAAAAAAAAAAAAAGGCAAAAAGAAAATGCCTAAAAAAGACACAAAATAACAAAAAGGTAGCAGTAAAAATTAGTAAAAAAGAACAAAATGACAAAAAAGACACAAAATTACCAAAAACTAAGTACAATGACTACAAAGAGGCAAAAAAAAAAAACCCTAAAAGACGACACAAAATGAATAAAAAGATTCTAGATAATAACCAGAATCATGATCAATAAAACCATGTTAAATGTCTAGATATCAGCTCTTAAGTTAAATTCATCACATATTTTTGTTATCATTATATTTGTCCAAACAAATGAACCTTTAGTTGAACCAGACATTAAAATGAACAAGAAACCGAAGAACACAAGGTGGTCTAATATTTTTTTTCCCTGACTGTAAATGCATCATCAGTAGTGTGTTTCAGCTGCCAGGCAGCAGCTCCCCCTGCTGGCCAACAGGAGGCACTGCACTCCAACAGTTTTATTCAGGTTTCTCTCAAGTTTTCACTGCATTAATACATTGATATGATTAATCTGTTAATGTGTGCAGACCACAAAAAACACGGTGCTTTTATTAAGGAACATAAACAACAGAAAGTAACATGTTTTTGAAGGAGAAAAAAAGAAACATCTGAAATAAATGGAGCAGCTCGTTCAGTTCTTGTGTTTCATTTATTGCATCTTACTTCTTCAACAACAACTCAGCGTGAAGAAGGACAAATATTTATTTACATTTTTTTATTCAGAGCTCTGAATTCAGAATTTGAAGTGAGAAGTTCTAGTCCGAGGTGTTCATGCAATTGATTCACAAAAAAATACATATTTTCAAATGATCAAAGAAATTTAATAACAATTCCATCAAATTATTGGTTTAAACTGTTTTTTTTCCAGCACTAACAGCTCTGACATGGTTGGAATATCTATAATACTATTGGTTAGTAAATTTCAACAGATAATTGGTTTTATGCCCAAACCACTGTAACACTGTTGATATTTTCAGATTCTTCTATTAAAAAAAACACCTCATGCTACCATGTATTTTTTTTTTTTTTTGAAATGCAACATGCTCGGGTCGAAAAAGATACAAAATTACCAAAAAATGACTTAAAAAAAGGACACAAAATGACGAAAAAAGACACAAATTACAAAAAAGGCACAAAATTACTAAAAAAAAAAAAAAAAAGACTTAAAATGACCAATAAAGACAAAATGACTAAGAAAAAGCCACAATATGTCCAAAAAGACACAAAATTACCAAAAATGACACAAAATTACCAAAAAATGACATAAAATGACTGAAGAAGACGAAAAATTACTTGAAAAAGACCAAGTTACAAAATAAGACACAAAATGACAAAAAAGACATAAAATGACAAATAAAGACAATAAATAAATAAAAAAAAAGCCACAAAATGACCCAAAAAAAATTGTATCATGTATTTTTTTGGAATGGTCAAATTCAAATAATTTACTTCTTATGTAATAACAAAAAACTTACTTTATGAAACGGTTAAACAACAAAAATAAATGCCACTACAGGGCAGAGAGGTACTTTTAAAGAATAACTTGAGTTTCTCAGTGTTTACGAGGTACACCTGAATGCACCATGAAGTCCCACACAGGCAAAATGTTCCACAGCAGCAAGTTCAGTAAAGCACACGTTTTTCCTGTTGTTCTATGTTCAATGTTTTTGTTTTTGATCATGTAAAATTTTAAGCTAATTTTAATCTAATCTAATTTTAATTTAAAAAGCTAATTTCAATCATCATGATAATACTATTTATGACTTTTTCAAAACAGCAGCTGGCTGCTGCTGGTTCTCTGCTGGTTTCTTCTCTGCATGGTTTTTTTTCAAGTGACGAGCCAAAGTTTGCTGCCAAGAGAATTTTTGGTGACAAACTGAGCAGCTATATGGTTTTTCTCCCGTGTGAGTTTTCATGTGTAACCGCAAAAAGCACTTCTGGATGAATCCTTTGCCGCAGACGGAGCAGCTGAACGGTTTCTCTCCTGTGTGGATTTTTATGTGTTTCTGCAAGTTTCCACTCTGGGCAAAAGTTTTCTTGCAAAACGAGCAGCTAAACGGTTTCTCTCCCGTATGAGTTCTGATGTGTTTCTTCAGATCTGGCTTTCTGGAAAATCTTTTTTCACAGACTGAGCAGCTGAACGGTTTCTCCCCGCTGTGGATTCTCATGTGTAGCCGTAAATATCCGCTCTGCACGAAGGATTTCTTACATACTGGGCAGATCACGGGCTTCTCTCCTGTGTGCTGATTCATGTGTTGCGTCAGTTGAACTTTATGCCTGAATGGCTTGTCGCACACTGAGCAGTTGAACGGTTTCTCTCCTGTGTGAGTTCTGAAGTGATTCCTCAAATGTGACTGTCGCAAAAAACTTTTATCACAGATTGGGCAGCTGAACGGTTTCTCTCCCGTGTGGATTTTCATGTGGATGTGTAAAGTTCCCCTCATGGAAAAAGATTTCTGGCAAAAGGAGCAGCTGAACGGTTTCTCTCCTGTGTGGGACCTCATGTGTGGTTTCAGATCGGCCTTGCGGACAAACTTCTTCCCACATTCTGGGCAGCTGAAAAGGTTCTCTCCTGTATGAGTTCTCCTGTGAGTTATTAGATCTGTCCTGTGGGAATATCTTTTCCCACACTCGGAGCAGCTGAATCGTTTCTCGCCACATCTGGAATCCCCGAGAGAGTTTAAACCTGACTTAAGGTCTCTGGCCTCCTTCCAATCAGCACTGTCATCAGTCTCAGGATCAGAGGAGACTGGTTGTAGATATTTATCTGGGCCGGATTCAGTTTGTGTTTGATGACGCTGTGAGGACTGAGGTTTCTCTTCAACTTCTTCACTCTTCACAGGGACAGGAAGAAGCTGCTCTCCCTCCTGATGGATCCTGTGTTCCTCTTGTTCCTCTTTAATGCGTGGCGGCTCTGGCTCTTCCTGCCGTACTTCATCATGTTTCAGAGAGTTTAAAGCCGACAACCGTCTGCTGCTGTTGGTCCAGAAATCACTGTCGCTACTGTCATCAGCCTCAGGTTCAGAACAGTTTCCACTCTGGTCGTCAGAATCAGGATCTGGATGAGAGTTCCTGTCTGGTTCTGGTCCTCCACAGTCCTCTCCATCAGCTTCTGTTTCCATGTGTTGAGCTGAGCTGCCGGCTGGAGGCTCTGTCTCTTTGTTCTCCTCAGTTTGACTCTGATGAAGCTGTGATTCACCAACACACTGATGAGAACTCAGCTCAGCAGGTTGACTGAATGTTCTGTCACAAACAAGGCAGCTGTGGTTTTTCTCTTTCGAGTGGACCTCCATATGTTTGGTCAGATATCGTCTCCATGCAAATTCCTCACCACAAACTGAGCAGCTGAACTGTGTTTGTCCCGTGTGGATCCTCATGTGATGGACTAAATCCTCACTGTCACTGTAATCTACGTTACACACGGAGCAACTGAACGGTTTCTCTCCTGTGGGAGGACTCTTGTGGCTGTCTTCAGGTCTTTGATGACTCTCAGAGGAGCTGAGTGGCGTCTTGTCAGCGTTACGTCCCGTTTCACTGGCAGACACGTCCTCAGAGTTCAGATGGTTTGGACCTGACTGAAGCTGACCATCAACACTGGGTTTAGTTTTACTCTTGTCATCAGAGCAGCCAGGATTACAGCCATCGCTAGCAGAGACCTTTTTATTCCTCTGATAAGTGAAACCTGACTGATGCTTCCTGGTCTCTCTCCAGAACTCAAAGTCAACACTGTCATCAGTTTCAGGAGACAATTCAGCCTTTTTATAAGTATTAAAATTGCTAAATGTATCTGGATCTGGTCCTCCACAGTCCTCTTCATCAGTTTCACTTGTTTGCTTATTTCTGAGCCACTTATATGAAGTCAGTCTTTGGTCACAGTAGCTGATGGGTTTCTCTCCTGCGTGAGTCTTCATGTGTCTCTTGAGATTTCCACTCTCGCTGAATGTCTTCCCACACTCGGAGCAACTGAACGGGTTCTCTCTGGAGTGAGATATCATGTGAGTCTGCAGATGGGTCTTGCGGCCAAACGTTTTCCCACACTCGGAGCAGCCGAACGGTTTCTCTCCCGTGTGGATTCTCATGTGAATCTGTACGTTTCCGCTCTGGGCAAAAGATTTATTGCAGAAGGGGCAGCTGAACGGTTTCTCTCCCGTGTGAGTCCTCATGTGTGTGGTCAGATGTGTCTTGTAGCTGAATGTTTTCCCACACACAGAGCAGCGAAACGGTTTCTCTCTGTGACTACGTGTTGAATCCCTGAGAGGGACTTCATCATGATCCAGATGGTTTAAACCTGAGTCAAGTTCTCTGGTCTCCCTCCAGTCATCGTCACTGACTTCAGTCTCAGAAGAGTCTGAAGCCTTGAAGTCAAGATCTGGTTGTAAATGTGGATCTGGATCTGATCTTTCATAGTCTTCTTCACTCTTCACAGGGACAGGAAGGAGCTGCTCTTCCTCCTGACTGCTCCAAGGTTCCTCTGGTTCCTCTTTAATGTGTGGGGGCTCTGGTTCCACCTGGTCCTGGTCTTGGTCCAGACTGCAGCTCCACTCCTGCTGCTCCTCTTTAACAAAAATCCGGTTTTTGTTGTTCGAGGCTGAAGCTGAAACACAAACATACAGTTATTAATTAATGTTTGTGGACATTTTACCATTCATAATTTAGTTACAAACAGTAAAATTAATCACAAACAATCAGCTTAAGCACGCATCTATGGAAAAAAACACCTAACCCTAAAAAAAAAAACATTCTACCAAAAGGTTTCTCAGTTGTTTTTTGTAGTATTAGATGTCCTTAACACCATTTTTTTTATTTTTTACCAAAATCTGACCACGAGAAAGGTGTATTTTCAAGATGGACAGGAAGCCACCAACACTAGGCAAAGCCATAGGAGAAAGGAGAAATAATACTAATACTACTAATAATAATAATAATAATAATAATAATAATAATGAGTGATGCAGGAAGGCTCACTGGAACTGATCACATCTTTGTGGTTGGAAATGTAATAAATAATACGAGTGAAGCTAATAAAGTTCAATTAAATGTATGCATGTTGCTCATTTTTTATAATATATGAACTGTATAAGGCCTATATAAATGAGTTGGAAATTACGTAAATACAAAATGAACATATCTATTGGATCAAATAATCATCGAGTGATATTCTCAAGAGCTTTAAATGATTCTTTGACCCAGAAAATGTAGATTTTGACACCAAGATTGACCTTCTGAGTGTCTTGGAAGATGTATTGGTTCTCATAGATTTTCTTTTGTAACATTTGTTGCCACCCGGTTGCCAAATGTTACAAAAGAAAACGGAGGTTCTGATTGGCCGAAGAGGCGCTCTGTGTATCTGTGCTCGATTGCTCTGCCTCAACTACCCAGATGTTAGTCACAGAAAACTGAAATTGAATTTTTGCGAACTGAATCTGAATTGTGAGAACTGAATGTTCAGTTCCAAACTAATAAATCTAAATTTCAAATTACAATTCAGATTCAGTTTTTCAATGCAATGATTCAAATTGAACAATACAAATTCAAATGATGTGATTCAAATTCAGTTTTTTAATGCAATTATTCAAGTTAAGCAATTCAAATTCAGTTTCTGGTGGCTCATATTTCAGCCCGTAGATCTCCTTTATAATCTTGTAGTAAGTAAAAAAATCTAAAATACTAACGGCCGTCGGAACAATCGATATCGATACTTGGCGGCCATGATCAATATAATCAATATACTACTGATAATAAGCAATATTGTGCCCAGCTGGTGCACAATTGATGACTGTTCTTTGGTTTGGTTATAATAACTACGTTTGCAGGGACTTATAACATGTGGGGAGTGAAAATCTTCAACTTTCAATATTGTAATAACGTCCCACAAATGTAATAACGCAAAGAATAACAGTCATTGTGGTTGTTGTTGTTGTTGTTGTTGTTGTTTGTTTACCTTTACACTACGCTATGCTAACACGCGACGGTATATATTTGCATATTTTTTAGTAATTTCCACTTTTTTCTTGTAATTTCTACTTTTTTTCTGGTAATTTCTACTTTTTTTCTAATAATTAATTTTTTTTTCTGCTAATTTTGACTTTTTTCTGAAGAAAAAAATAGAATTACTATTTAAAAAAGTCAAAATTACCAGAAAATAGTAGAAATTGTGTGTCAGGAAAAACAGTTAATCTGCCTTCAGAAAAAAGTAAGATTACCAGAAAAAAGTGGAAATTACCAGAAAAAAAGTGGAAATTACCAAAAATAATAGAATTAGCAGATAAAAAAGTTACCAAAAAAAATTCTAAATTAGCGGAAAAAGTAGAAATTACCAAAAAAAAGGTCAAAATTACCAGACAAAAAGTGTAACTTGTGTGTCAGGATACCATATTAGGAAGTTTGTTTAACTGAGAAACATTTTTTGTCAGTGAAGCTTGTTGTTTGATAAAATGCTGCAGTTGTTGTCGTCCAACATGTTTAATATCAGTTGAGTTCAGTTTGACTGAATACTTTGTGGGTTTGACTCTCATTGTGGAGAAATAAAAAGACTGAAGTCAGATGAATAGACTGAGAATTTTCTCCGATTGGACAAAACAATTCCTGATTGAATTCAACTTGTGGACTCAAAATGCAGTTAAACAGTTAAATGTCAATATATTGTATCAATATGCGGAGAAAACTGGTTTATACAGTCATGTTGTTTCTTTTGGTCATTTTATATCTATTTTGGTCATTTTGTGTCCTTTTTTAGTCCTTTTATGGTTTTTTTTTTTAATTTAGTGTCTTTTTAAAGTGATTTTACATCGTTTTTAGGTCATTTTACGTCTTTTTTGGTCATTTGTGTCGTTTAATGTATGTTGAATGTAGACAAAGGGTAAAAAAACGCCCTGAAACAGCTTGTTGGGGTAAACAGCAGGTTTGTTTTTATTCAGTAATGATGAATTCTCTACACTACAATTGTCTGTTTATTCTAAATGTGTGTAATAACCGAAGCTCGGGCTACAGGGTGGTGTGGTAGTTAGCACTCTCTCCTGTGGCTCTTCTATGTGGAGTTCTCATGTTCTTTCTGTGTCAGCGTCCAAAAACATGCACTAAGGTTTAATTGATTAATCTAAATAGCCCGTAGGAGTGTATGAGAGCGTGATTGTCTGTCTCTATGGCTGTATCCCAAAGTCAAGGAAGGATCCTCAAACGGATTTGAAGGATGCTACGTCAGCGACACCGGTGGCGCAATATGAATTTAAATATATAAGTATTTTCAGTTTACACTGAATATTTGTTATCACATCACTTACAAAATGTGTGTTCAAAGTAATGCAAAACATATCCATAAACAAATTCCAGAATATTTAGCTAAAAGATAATAAACGTCATATTGATACATTGCCGGTTAAGTTAATTAATGCCGTCTCAGTCGGCTAAAGTTATTGTTAGTTAATTTATATGCAGATGATGATGTACTATGTGTAAAGTTAATACGCTATTATGCCATTCAGAGAGTTATACATTTGTTTGTGTTTACAGAGACCGAAAGTCCGCTATTATCCGTTATTGTTATTTATACCTGTTATTGTACTGTACTGTAAAATAAATAATAAAAAATCACAGAACACATCTCCATAGTGAGTTCTGCTCCGCTGCTTTTATGAATCTAAGTAGCATCTAAATTCAGCCAGGATCAGTTAAATATTCAGGTTTAATCCACTTTGTGGCTTTTACTGGATAAATCGTGGAGATTCAACCTTAAAGCTTCTTCTTCCATTTCCACTAATATAATAATAATAATTATATATTATGTGTCAGAGTGCTGATGCCAAAGACACATCATGTCTGAACTGGTTTTTAAACTGCAGCGCTGAATTTAAGCAGGACGTCCAATTACACAATGACGCACAGCTGCACACTGAAGGCTCCATTTGAGCGTTACACCAGTGAAAGGAAGGAAGTCCTTCCTCTCCTTTAAACCTGAATATTTCTCTGATTCTGGCTGAATTTGGCCACTATTTAGTTTCATAAAAGCAGTGGAGCAGAACTCACCATGGAGATGTGTTCTGGGATTTAAAAAAAAATTTCAATAACAGTTATTTATAGATAAAAATAAAGGTAATATAATTGCGGGCTGTCGGCCCCTGCTTAGACAATAAACAAATGTATATAACGTATTAACTTTGCACAGAGTACATCATCATCTGATGCAAATATATGAATTAACAATTAATAACTTTAGAGACTGAGACGCATCAATTAACTTAACTGGCAACTTATCAAGATGATTTTTATGATCTTTTAGCTAAATATTCTGGCATTTGTTTATGTTTTTGCTTGACTTTGAACACAAGTTTTGTAAGTTATGTGATAACAAATATTCAGTGTAAACTGAAAATACTTAATTACTTATTTCTCTGCTAAATTATGAATTATAAGTGTCATTAATGTTGTTACCAAAGTAAAATGACTAAAAAAGGTACAAAAAAAGACACAAAATTACTGAAAAACACACAAAATGACCAAAACAAAAGATATAAAATGACACAAAAGGACACAAAATGGCCAAAAAAAGATGTAAAATTACATTTTCTTTAGTATCGATACTAAAACGTTGTATCCCGATATGATACTCATTTTCAAAAGTATCGAAATAAATAAATAAATCGGGCACGTAGTATGCCCATATTACGTTAATTGACCCAGTGTCAGTATAAATAAGCATAGAGTTAATAAGTTTACATAAATGTTGGTGCCTGTAAAGTGTTATTTTCTCTCTTGAAGTCTCAGAATGAAGCAGAGAAAAGTCGACCTGCAACCAAACAGCAACACACAGCCCAAAATATTGTTCTAGTTGTTAATGTTTATTGTATTTATGTATTTATGCAGACCTGAAGCTTGTTATCATAGTTGCAGTTTCTTTTTGCACAACTGTTTTTATTATAAATATTTAACCTGTGGTTCTGTTCATTTTTACATGTTGCATTTTTCTTGTTTATAAAAATATTTCTGTTAAATTTTGGGGTCTTTGTTTTTATCCTTGTGGTATCGAAAATGGTATCGAGTATCGAATAGAAGAGGTTAATGAATGAATGAACCAGCTCACCTTGATGGATGAGACAGTCCGAGTCCTCCTTTAAAACTACTTCCTCTTTGATTTTCAAACCAAAGTTCCTGAGTCTGAGGTCCATCCTCCTCAGTTCTCCCCCGACCTGAATCTGAGAAAACAAGGTTCTTAAAGTCCAGCAGGAGAAAGAAAGAACATGTTAGCAGGAGCTAGCTGCTAGCGGCTAACGCTAGCTTAGCAACATTAGCTTCAGTAAACACGTTTCCGGCGGCAGAAAGTAAAACAAACCTGCCCTTTGTAGTTTAGTTTCAGCTTTTCAAACCACATCCAGCAGTTTGTGATGTTCTCTTCCTTTATAAATAAACACTGGAGGCTTTTACTGCTCCGGCCGAGAAACACGGATCACATACTAAACATTAGTTCCGGGGGCGGAAGGAATACGGGGCGGACCGGCTACTTCCGGGTCATTGTTCGTTTATAAATAAATATTTTGGCTTTTTTCCCCCTGTTAAAATAAATGACTTTATAAGTTTTATGTGGATAAAATGTATTCAAATTTAATCAAATTGATTAATGTTATTAAATATATAATATTAGTTAAATAACAGCACGGATTAATTAAGTGGCACCGGAAGTTAAGTTACATTAATTAAATAAAAGAAAGATAATGAATTAAATAATAAATAGACTAATGTGGATAAATATAAACGTTGATCACGTTTTTTTGCTACGTTTATATTTTAAATAACACCTTACTTACTTTTACAGTTATTTTTTATTCATTTGTTTATATTTCTGTCATTGTTTACATTTCTTTGTTGCACCTTATTGACATTTTTTTTATTGTTTATGTTTCGTTTTATTTACTCTCTATATATTTGAACTCTTTCCCACTTTGTACTTTAACTGCTGTACAACAACAATTTCCCTCGTGAAAAAAACAGTTTTTCTGTTATTCTAGAACAAAAAAAAAGAATTATTCACTGTTAAAAAAATGTTTAATAATTCAACGTCCTCAGAAAAATATGAATAAGTAAGTCATTAATTATATAAATAAACAGATGGATTAATAAACAAATAAATAAGTAAATAAGAAAGTAAATAAATAGATAAAAAAATGAATACAGTAATAAATAAAGTGAGCCAGTAATTAAATAAATAGACACATAAATAAGTAAATAAAAAAATACAGTAACAAATAAAGTAAGTGAGTAATTAAGTAAGTAAGTAAATAAATAACACTATTTTTTTCTGGTAAAATTCACCACTTAAATCTCATGAAATATCCAAATTTAGAAGTTTTGAATCAATGAGAATATTGGATTTTTTTCCTCATAAATGTGTGACTTTTTGACAAAAAACAAACAAACCAAAAACAAACAAACATAATCTCTCAGAATATTTGAGTTTTTTCTCCTAAATTTGGGACTTTAATCTTGAAAAATGTCAGAATATTATTCTGGTCGACACACTCTGATGTCCTTTATGGAAAATAAATATATAATAACAGAGAAAAAGTCTCTGATGTGATCTGACGGTTAAAATAACTGTCATAATTAATTAACAGTGTCAGTGAGGTTAAACATGTAATTAATTCTCTGTAAGTAAGTAAATAAATAAATACATTAATAAATAAAGTAAGTCAGTAATTAAAATAATAAATAGATAAATAAAGTAAGTCAGTATTTAAATAAATAGATAGATAAATAAATAAGTCAGTAATTAAATAAATAAGTCAGTAATTACATTGATTAATAGATAGATAAATGAATAAATAAATAAGTCAGTAATTTAATAAAAAGATAAATAAATAAATAAGTCAGTAAATAAATAGATAAATAAATAAGTAAGTAATTAAATAAATAAATAAATAAATAAATAAATAAATAAGTCAGTCATTAGATTATATTAGATAGATGAACATGTAATTAATTCTCTCTTCATGAATAAAACCATGTTACATTATTAATAAACAAAACATCATAAAAAACATCCACAATAAGTGACATTCAGCTGCAAATTCAAACATAAACAAACAAACTCTCAAAACATAAAATAATAATAAATAAAAATAAAATAAAGTATACATCCAGATAATAACCACAATCACTGATTAAAGACTTCTGTTCTTGTCAGACAATTTAATCTTTATTCAGTTATTTACAGAAGCACAGAACAAAACATGATACACATTAATATCATTCATAAATATTGATGAATATAACTACAAGTGGTATTTTTTCCTATTTATTGCTGTATCAATTCCTCAATGTATTTACTTTCCTATTAAAATTATAAAAAGGTTTTGTTTTTAAATGTTTTTATTTTCCCTTTGTGTTCTTCTTCTTATTTTTGTGTTGTTTTTATTCATATTTATTCTTTATTATGCAAACGAGGGGTCTGTCATCAGATGATAATAAATCTAAAATTAAACTTGCAATAAATTAAAAATAATGCAAAAATGCAATAAAACATAAATGAATGTATATATTTTTTTTAAATGAATAAAAACATAAAAAGGAAAATTAGAAAAGTATATAAATAAACAGGGGAATTAACACAAAGGTAATAAATAAATAAATAAATAAATAAAAAAGAAGTAATTTACCACAAATATCAGTAAATATTTACCGAATTTTAAATTTCACATCAATAACAGAGTGAGGAGCGACTTATTAAAAGTTGTTATTGTTTATGTAATTGTTGTAATTTCATGTAAACATAATGAAGTAATCTCTAGTTATGTTGCAGAGTTTCTCTCCAGCTCAAAAGTGTTCTGCCCCTTTCAGGATTTGAATAATAATAATAATAACAAAAACAATAATAATAATATTATATTATAGTATTAAAGTATTAAATGGAGATTGAAAAACGGAGTTGAGGCACCACTTTAAAGTAAAAATGTATAAAATTAAACGTCACTGTGAAGCTGAAATAGAGCAAACATTAAAAAAAATATATTTAAAATTCAGGCTTTTTGGAATATGCATTTATTTTCTATTATTTTACTTTAGCGTTGCACATTAAAGTTTGCACTTACTGCAGCGTATTCCAACAAGATTTTATTAACAACACACATATATATAATTATATACATAATAAACACATGGAACTGTAAAATCAGAGAGATGATGAAAAGCTGCTTTAACTTTTACAAACCACCAAATGTCTCTGATTGAAATACTACGACTAATAACAGTAATAATAATAATTATGTATTGTACAGTAACAATATTGTTAAAATTGTTGATCACAAAGTGCTTAAACAGAGCAGCAGTATTTCAGGGTATTCAGAAATACTCATTTTCAGTCTGTACTTTAAATTGAAATTGAAATTATTTAGTTGGTGTAGTACACCGGAGCAGCCACCAGGGGGCAGTCTGGTGACACATACAGGACTATTAAACAAGTATAACTCCTCTGGTCCTGTTTGTATTTGGGACATATTTACACATAAATATTAACAACATCAAACATTAGACACGCCAGTAAAAAGTCTAGAAAGTATGAAACAAATAGACACAATGACTGAAGACACTGAAGACCAATATATTGGAGCAGTCATTAATCAATCATTGGTTATTTTCTTTTCCTTCTTAAAAAAAAACACAAACAAGTTAAATCAAACACTTCTAGAGATGCTAAACCATCAGTCTGTCAGTGAGTCCAGCAGCTGACATTTGTTTCAACTGAGACAAAAAGACGTACATAAGATGTTCAGCAGGTTTCAAAGTCTACAGCTATGAAATGAACTGATTACTAATATAATTAACTTAATGTAATGAATTGTTCAATAACCAATATGTTTTTTTAAACAATAAGTAAAGTGCTCTCTGAAGTCAGATAAAAATAAAACACTTCTAGGGCCTCTCTGGGGTGGATTCTGTTAACACACTGTGCTCTTATTTTGGAAGCTGAAGATGTGTTTAGCGACAGGAAGTAATAGTAGCTTTTTGTGATTAACACAACTTTAGTTGTTAGCTAATGTTAGCTCGCGGCTAACGAACGGCATAATGCAACATGCGTGTTTGGAGGACTGGGCCGCTTGTGAGTGCTTTGGGACGGCGCCTGCTACCCGTTAAGAAGAGTAGGAACGAGTCTCCAAAAGTCTCCAATACCACCAGAAAAAGTCGCTAGATTTGTCACTAGTCGCTTTTTTGAAAAATAGTCTCTAGAGGGTCTGAATAGTCTAAATATAGAGACAAAGAGTCTCTAGAGGGGCTGAATAGTCTAAATATAGAGACAAAAAGTCTCTAGAGGGTCTGAATAGTCTAAATATTGAGACAAAGAGTCTCTAGAGGGTTCGAATCGTCTAAATATAGAGACAAAGTCGCTAAGTTGGCAGCACTGACAGCAGGGTTGAAGTTTTTCTGGACAAGGATATGACATAATATAATAGATTCAGGGGAGAAAAATAAAATTTTAAAATCACCCCATAAAATAAATCATGATATGTACATGAATCGATTTTTTTCCCCACCCCTACTGACCACCGACACATTCATGGTTTCTGAGCTGATGAGGCCAGTTGAACATTTTGTCTCAATTGTTGCAGACTGGTTTCTTCAATGTGTGGATGTGGATCATGTGTTGTGACAGATTTCCCGCTTGGCTAAAACTTTTACCACAAACCATGCAGCTGAACAGTTTCTTTCCCGTATGAAACCTCAGGTGCAGCTGCAGACTCACATTCCGTGTGAAAGATTTGTGACAGAATGAGCAGCTGAACGGTTTCTCTCCTGTGTGGATGATCACGTGTCTCTTCAGACTTCCGCTAGTGCCAAATATTTTCCCGCACTCAGAGCAGCTGAATGGTTTCTCTCCGGTGTGGATCCTCAAGTGTCTCTGCAGATGTCCACTCTGTGTGAAAGACTTCTTGCAGAAGGAGCAGCTGAATGGTTTCTCTCCTGTGTGTGATCTCATGTGTCTCTTTAGATTTCCGTTGTGGTAAAATATTTTCCCACACTCAGGGCAGCAAAATAGTTTCTGGTTAGCACTACTTCTAGAATCGGTGACAGAGTTTACGCCCGACTGAAGTTCTCCAGTCTCCCTCCAGTCATTACTGTCATCAGTTTCAGGTTCAGAAAAGCCTTGAACATCTGACGTCTGATGTGGATCTGGATCAGAGTTCCTGTCTGGTTCTGGTCCTCCATAGTCCTCTCCATTAGCTTCTGTTTTGATCTGTCCAGAGGAGCTGCTGGCTGGAGGCTCTTCGTCAGTTTGACTCTGATGAAACTGTGAGGACTGATCTCCAGCACACAGATGGGCTTTGAGGCTGCTGAACAAGCTGAATCTTCTGGCACAAACAGTGCAGCTGAACGGTTTCTGTCCTGTGTGAGTTTGAAGGTGCAAATGGAAAATCGACTTCCGGATGAATCCTTTCCCGCACAGAGAGCAGCTGAACAGTTTGTCCCCTGTGTGAAGTGCCATGTGTTGTGTCAGTTGTATCTTCTGTTTATATGTTTTGCCACACATGGAGCAATTGAACGGTCTTTCTCCCGTATGAGTTATCATGTGCACCTTCAGATGTGTCTTCCGCAAAAATCTTTTGTGACACACTGAGCAGCTGAAGGGTTTCTCACCTGTGTGGATTTGTATGTGTTTGTGTAAACTTCCACTCTCCGCAAAAGATTTATTACACACTGAACAGCAGAACGGTTTCTCCCCTGTATGAGATCTCATGTGTCTTTTCAGACTCCCCCTGCTGACAAATCTTCTCCCACACTCAGAGCAGCTGAATGGTTTCTGATCAGCACCACATCTGGAATCACTGACAGGACCGTCATCATTATACAGAGACGTTAAACCTGACTGAGGTTCTCTAGTCTCCTTCCAGTCATCATCACTGACTTCAGTCTCAGGTTGTAAATGTGGATCTGAATCAGAGTTCCTGTCTGGTTCTGGTCCTCCACAGTCCTCTCCATCAGCTTCTGTTTCCATCTGTTCAGTTTGTGTTTGATGAAGCTGTGAGGACTGAGGTTTCTCTTCATCTTCTTCACTCTTCACAGGGACAGGAGTGAATGTGAACTTGGTGATATCAGCCTCCTCCAGCCCTTGAAGCTGCTCTCCCTGCTGACTGCTCCAAGGTTCCTCCTGTTCCTCTTTAATGTGTGGGTGCTCTGGCTCCTCCTGGTCCTGGTCCAGACTGCAGCTCCTCTCCTGCTGCTCGGAGGGAACCTCCTCTTTTACCACCAACAGCTGCTGGACGTCTGCAGAGAACACAGAAACAAACTTTCAGGCAATCCTGCTGCCAGTAACAGAACCAGTGAGACGGCATGGTGCAAAAAATTGCCCTTATTGTGTTATTTGTAGTTGTTAATAAATTAACATTTAGATCATTAGATACAATAAGACAGGTTATTATCAGAAGGCTGGATAATAACAGATGTATGATCACAGTGATGGTGTAGGCTAACCAAGGAGAAAACCCACAACTGCAATGAATTCACTGTAAATTGGCCTAACTGGGTGAAGTAACCCTGTCCTATATTAAATTATTCTGTTACATCTCAACAAGGGAAACAACTACAGCAGCAAGCAATGATGAAACTAGGGTTGTAACGATACTAAAATTTTCAACTAGATACTGATACTCAGGAAAATATTCGATCAGAGTCCACCACAGAATTTGCAAGAAGACAGTCAAAATAAGATGCCTTAAATAAAACAGAACCCTTATTCTCCTTTACAATAATTCACTTAAAAAATGCAATGATGAAGATGAACTAGTGGCATTAGAATGTGCGAGAGGCACCAAATTTAGGCTTTTAGGGCAAAACATTTCTCCGGGGAAGCATGCCCCCGGACCCCCCTACGTTGTTCATAATCTCTGAAAATGCTGACGGACAAGAGATTGTCCAGCAGGATGTTCAGGGTGATGAAAGAAGAGATGTTTTGGGGTCCTTCATTGAGTCATCTTCAAGTCAGTAAATTTGTTTGGCTGCAGTGAGAATTTAATGTTGAAACTTCTTTTTATTTATGTAAATATGTTGGTTGTTGTTTACACTACAGTTCATATAAAAATGCTTAAATAAAACATATTTTGGTTAAGGCTTGGAGTGGAAAAATATCTCATTGAGTTGAAATCATTTGCTGACAGCTTCGTCCCCCCCAGTTCAAAAATCCGATCCGGATTCATGATGTCATCTGGAGGTGAACATGGCTCATATAACAGCCGACACTGAGCCAATAAAGTGGTAAAATAAACACATTTTACTGTGAGTTTATTGCACTTAAAAGATCAAAATTATGCATTAATAAGTGCATTACAGTTCGGCTGATTTCCAGTGAACCAGTTTGATTTGAAGCTATCCATCTTTGGTCATTAACACCTTCTGGCACATTAAAAACCAACAACCTGCAGCAACAACCTGTGCAGACGATGCCATGGAGCTCAATCCAAATGGTATTACAGTGTTTTCCACAAAGACATGATGAATATACCAGAGTGGGTCACTGGAGGTATTTAAGGCTCACAAAATATTTTAGCAAAACTTAAGCAATATTATTATCATTTAATCTGTCAATGCCATCCTCAATGCATTATTATGACACTGACACACAAAACAGTTTACCGAAGCCTAACAGAGAGTATAAAGTAACTAACCTGCTCTGTGTAACTGAAGTAAAGTAACTAACCTGCTCTGTGTAACTGAAGTAAAGTAACTAACCTGCTCTGTGTAACTTAAGTAAAATAACTAACCTGCTCTGTGTAACTGAAAAAGTAACTAACCTGCTCTGTGTAACTGAAGTAAAGTAACTAACCTGCTCTGTGTCACTGAAGGAGAATAACTAACCTGCTCTCTGTAACAAAAGTAGAGGAACTAACCTGCTTTATGTAACTGAAGCTGAGGGTTGAAAACAGCGTCCAGTAGTTTCTGTTGTCGCTTGTTCTTCTCTTTTGAACGACAAAGTTGCTCCTCGTACTCTGCTATCGTTCTTTCAAACAGCCCAAATATCTCTTCAGCAGCCGCAGTCAGTCGCTGCTCCACCAGCGCTCTCACCGTTTGGACTTTAGACATTTTTCACACAGTGACACCAACTTTTTCTCCACACAAACTCCGTCAGAAACACAGTTTGCTCTCCATCAAACAGTCACTTTGACTATCGCCGCTGTGCTAACCAGCTAGCTTGCTAAGCTAACTTGAATGTGTTTGTAGTCTACCGGGAGATGAGTCAGAGGTAAAACATCCAGAAAGAAAAGGTTAACAGCACAAAGTCCATTCAGACAGGTTTATCCGGACACACAGAGGCTCTGACGGATCACAACACAAACTTTCTCAAAAACAATAAAGAAACTGCTACGAGCTGCCGTCTTGATTAAAGAGCGTGAAGTTAGCCGCAGTAAAGACGACAGCTTCCGGGTCAAAGGAGACGATGGGCTTCAAAATTAAAGTCCGAAATTTCTGAAATAACAGATTTCCTCTGACAAACACACAGGAAGATAAATTATTAAAATAGACTCAAAATATTTCTCAAGGTTGTTGTTTGTGATGCTTCCAGAAAGTATGAAGAGCACTTCACTCTTTTAACATTTACTACTGTTGCAGCTGAAACTATTTAAATAAGGCAATTAACCAGCAGTTTAAAACGAACAATAGCCAATCAGGATAAAGCAAAATAATAATAACAATAATAATAATAATAACACTATTTTAAACGAATTATACGGTATTTCATATGCAAGTGAACATCATATTTATTAATAATGTACCGTTGTATGAATGTCGGCTCCCTTATTATACAGGAGAGTCATTTCAGAGAATTATAATGTCCAGGGAAAGAATAAAGTATCTCTACTGTAACTGCAGCGACAATGATTCACACATGATCAACGGCTTACTCTTTGAGGTGTTCAGTAGGAGATAGTTCTTATATCAGATCCCTATATTCAGATTCCTATCCATTCCTAATGCAAGCCACAGCAGCAGTGTCGTCCATCACTTCTGGATGTGGCAGGACTAAGAGTTGTATATCAAGTCTGCTGTATACAGTGTGAACACGAATGGAGCCAGAACAGTCCCTTGTGGAGCCCCTGTGCTACTCATCAATGTCCCAGAAACACGGTTCCCCAACCTGAGATACTGTGGTCTTCCTGTCAGGTAATCAGTGATCCAGGAGATAAAGGAAGATACACTCCCACCTCTGTGAGCTTGCTTTGGAATATGTTGGGTTGGATGGTGTTGATTGCGCTTGAAAAATCAAAGACCATGATTCTCACATAACGCCAGTTTCCTCCAGATTCGGAAGGGCATGGTAAAGCATGTATAGGACACCATCGTTCACTCCGATGTGTTCTTTGTATGTAAACTGCAGGGGTCGAGCTTGTCTTTTAACTCAACTCTCAGTAGGAGTGTAATCAGCGGCATCAAGGTCTTCATGATGTGAGAAGGGCTACTGGTCTGTAGTCATTAAGCTCAGCTGGACATTTTATTTTTGGGACCAGCACAATGCAGGTAAAGCAGTAACTCTACTGTAACTGTCGCGACAACGATACATGAAGTAACTCTACTGTAACTACGATACATACAGTAACTCTACTGTAACTGCAAGGCTCCTTTTGGTGACATTATTACAATGTTACGACTCAAATGATATGAATTTATATCTAGTTCTCACCGCTGAGAATCTGTATGAATCATAGATTGACCGTTGACTAGTGTGAAACACTGTTTTAAAAGGAGTTAGAGGCTTACTAGCCGATTTCAAGCCGAAGCTCAGAATGAATCCTGGTCCCGCCTAGGTTAGCTCCGCAGCATGAGTTACCATGGTGACCTAGCCAGGTTAAAAGAGAACCACCTTGGAGATACTGATAACCAGGGTTAAACCTCAGGTTACCTCGCTGACCCTCAAATCCAGCTTCGTAGTACAGGCCTCTGAAATCACATAACTGGGATAGCTGGTTTAGGGATTTCTGGCCTAAATGAAAACACAGCATGCCTATCCTCGTCCCACAAACTGAAGAAGGGACAACTTTCAGGCAACTTTGGTGAACTAAGAATGTTTTTATTTTGTTTCTCTGTTAAAAAAAATAAAGTTGTAATTGTTACACTTCTACAATTAAATATTGTATTAAAATATCAGTTTGTGAACTTTCGTATTGTAAAACAAACAAAAAAATAATAATCTAAAGATGCTCAATGGACATATAAACATCAAATTTCACCCCCTTCCCAACAAGACATCAAAACATATTTTGTACAAAAGGATTCCTAAGATCATCTAGTTTCATACCAATATGTGATGATCTTCTCTGTAGCCTTCAAACTGAATCGGCCACACCCTCCAAAAGGTCCAAGGGGTTAATAAAAAGGCTTTCATTGTCACTGATGAGGACCTTTTACTAAGAATTTACAGCAAACTGAGTTTTACTTGTTCACTTCCAATCACCACTGTCATCAGTCTCAGGTTCAGGAGAATCTCTAGTGTCCTCATCAGTTTCTGGTTCATCTGGATCTGAGTTTCTGGCTGTTTCTGGTCTTCCACAGTCCTCTCCATCAGCTTCTGTCAGCATCTCTTCATGTGGGCTGCTGGCTGGAGGCTCTGCCTCTTTGTTCTCCTTAGTTTGATGAAACTTTGAGGACGAGCGGCCAGCACATTTATGATTTTTTGCCTGTGAACTAGAAGCAAATCTTTTGCTACAAATATGGCAGCTGAAAGGTTTCTCTCCTGTGTGGAGTCTAACATGTCTATTCCGAGCCGAACTATGACTGAAACCTTTACCACACACTGAGCACCTGAAAGGTTTCTCTCCTGTATGAACTCTCATGTGTGTCTGCAGATCAGAACTTCGATTGAAACTTTTACCACAAAATGAGCAGGTGAAAGGTCTCTCTCCTGTGTGGAGTCTCATGTGTATCTTTAAAGCTCCATTCTGTGTAAAAGTTTTCTCACAAACTGAGCAGCTGACAAATTTCTCTCCTGTGTGAATTCTCATGTGTGACTTTAAAGTTACACTTTGTGTAAAAGTTTTCTTACAAACCGAGCAGCTGAAAAGATCTTCTCCTGTGTGGAGTCTCATGTGTGACTTTAAAGTTTCACTCCATGTAAAAGTTTTCTCACAAACTGAGCAGCTGAACGGTTTCTCTCCTGTGTGGAGTCTCATGTGTGACTTTAAATTTCCACTGTGTGCAAAATTTTTCTTACAAACTGAGCAGCTGAAAAGTTTCTCTCCTGTGTGGAGTCTCATGTGTGCATTTAAAGTATCACTCCGTGTAAGAGTTTTCTCACAAACTGAGCAGTTGAAAAGTTTCTCTCCTGTGTGGAGTTTCATGTGATTCTTTAAAGTATGACTCCGTGTAAAAGTTTTCTTACAAACTGAGCAGCTGAAAAGTTTTTCTCCTGTGTGGAGTCTCATGTGTGCATTTAAAGTATCACTCCGTGTAAGAGTTTTCTCACAAACTGAGCAGTTGAAAAGTTTCTCTCCTGTGTGGAGTTTCATGTGATTCTTTAAAGTATGACTCCGTGTAAAAGTTTTCTTACAAACTGAGCAGCTGAAAAGTTTCTCTCCTGTGTGGAGTTTCATGTGATTCTTTAAATTATCACTCCGTGTAAAAGTTTTCTTACAAACTGAGCAGCTGAAAAGATCTTCTCCTGTGTGGAGTCTCATGTGTGACTTTAAAGTTTCACTCCATGTAAAAGTTTTCTCACAAACTGAGCAGCTGAACGGTTTCTCTCCTGTGTGGCGTCTCATGTGTGACTTTAAATTTCCACTGTGTGCAAAATTTTTCTTACAAACTGAGCAGCTGAAAAGTTTCTCTCCTGTGTGAAGTCTCATGTGTTTCTTTAAATCTCCACTCTGTGAACATTTTTTCTTACAAATTGAGCAACTGAAAGGTTTCTCTCCTGTATGAGAAAGCATGTGTCTCTGCAGAACATGCTTGTAGCCAAATCTTCTCCCACACTCAGAGCAGCTAAATTGTTTCTCACCAGCACTAATTCTGGAATCTCCGACAGGGCCGCCATCTTTTTTCAAACAGTTCCTGTCTGGAAGCTGTGAGGACTGAGGTTTCTCTTCATCTTCTTCACTCTTCACAGGGACAGGAGTGAATGTGAACTTGGTGATATCAGCCTCCTCCAGCCCCTGAAGCTGCTCTCCCTCCTGACTGGTCCAAGGTTCCTCCTGTTCCTCTTTAATGTGTGGCGGCTCTGGGTCCTCCTGGTCCTGGTCCTGGTCCAGAGTGTAGCTCCTCTCCTGCTGCTCAGAGGGAAACTCCTCTTTAACCTCCAACAGCTTCTGGACATCTGCAGAGAAGGGTAAACACACACAGAGGCTCTTACAGCAGATAACGGACATGTACAAAGTGAGTCTATTAACCCTTTTTCTTGCACAGATTTAAGTTGTAAACATTTTTTAATTCTTTTGAAGACTGACAGCCGATTAAATGAATTAACCTGCACTGTGTATCTGAAGTAGAGTAACTAATCTGCTCTGTGTAACTGAAGTAAAATAACTAACCTGATCTGTGAAACTAATCCTCTTTTTCCAACCCAAAGAAGCTTTACTTCATCTTTACAAACCTCCTGGTCCCACCAACCCCCTCTCCTCCCGAGCCATTTCATCACCTATTTCTTGGGAAAGATTGAGGACATACACTGGTCATTTACCCATCCAGCTTCGCAACTCGCCTCTCCTCCTTCCTCGTCATCATCTCCCACTGTCTGCTACTCAAGTGCTTAGCCTAGTAACCTCTGCCCGACCTACCACTACAATGTCTTCTTCTTATTATTCAAATATAATATAACAAGTAACTAACCTGCTCTGTGGAACTGAAGTAAAGTCACTAACCTGCTCTGTGGAACTGAAGTCACTAACCTGCTTGTGTAACTGAAGTAGTCACTAACCTGCTCTGTGTAACTGAAGTCACTAACCTGCTTTGTGTAACTGAAGTAGACAGTAACCTGCTCTGTGTGACTGAAGTAACTAACCTCCTCTGTAACTGAAAAAGTAACTAACTTGCTCTGTGTAACTGAAGTAAAGTCACTAACCTCCTCTGTGTAACTGAAGTAAAGTCACTAACCTGCTCTGTGTAACTGAAGTAAAGTCACCAACCTGCTCTGTGTAACTGAAGTAAAGTAACTAACCTGCTCTGTGTAAGTGAAGCTGAGGGTTGAAAACAGCGTTGAGTAGTTTCTGTTACTTTCTCACTAATAATAAAGAAACTGCTACTAGCTGCCATTTTGAGTAAACGGCGTGAAGTTAGCCGCAGGAAAGACTACAGCTTCCAGGACAGAGGAGTTGATGGGTTTCAAAATAAAAGTCGAAAAAATTTTAAATGACAAACTTCCTATGAAAAACAGACAGGAAGACAAATTATTAAAATAGTCTCAAATGTTTCTCAAGGTTGTTGTTTTTGATGCTTCTACCCACAATGTGGGCCATAATAATATTATTATTATTATTATTATTATTATTATTATTAATAACAATCATAATAATAAATAATCAAGAATCGACACCACCGACACGGTGGAGAGGTTGTGTGCTCAGTGGTCCTGAGAGCTGTGTTGTCGGAAGCAATAGCTCCTGGTAGGATATGCCAAGGCAAAGTTGTTCTGAGGGGAGGGGCCTGAATGAGAGTGATTCAAAGACTATTATGAAGCGGGAACACGGTCATCAGGGTACCTCGGGGCCCCCTCCTGGAGCCAGACCCGGAAGGGGAGTTGCATGCGAGCATCTGGTGCCAGGGCCTTTGTCCATAGGGCTCCGACCGGTCTCAGCCCGAAAGGATCACGTGGACCCGCCAACCTGTGGAACCACGCTTGGCACCTCTTGCCTAGGGTAAGAGGTGCCAAGCGTGTGTGGGGATACTCACAAGCTTTTGGCTGAGTAACGCTGTGTTGGAGTTCTTGCCAAGGAACGAGGGGGCTGCCTCCTTGCAGCTGCAAGTCGCGAGGAAAAGGTCTCTGACTGTTGTCTGTGCTCATGCACCGAACAGCAGTTCAGAGTACCCGCCCTTCTTGGAGTCTCTAGGTGGTGTCCTGGAAGGGGTATCACCTGGGGACTCTATAGTTCTTCTGGCAGACTCCAATGATCACATGGGCAATGATGATGATAACTGGAGGGGGCGACTGGGAGGAACGGCCTGCCTGATCTGAACCCGTGGTGTTTTATTATTGGACTTCTGTGCTAGTCAAGGATTGTCCATAATGTACACCATGTTTGAACATAGAGTTGCTAATAAGTGTACCTGGTACCAGAGCACTCTACGCCAAAGATCGATGACCGATTTCATAATTGTATTGTCAGATCTGCGGCCGCATGTTTTGGACACTCGGGTAAAGAAAGGAGCAGAGCTGTCAACTGATCACCACCTGGTGGTGAGTTGGATCAGGTGGCGGGGGAGGCAGCTGGACTGACCTGGCAAACCCAAACGTGTAGTGAGAGTGAACTGGGAACGTCTAGCGGAGGCCCCTGTCTCTTCAACTCACACCTTCAGCATCCCAAGTGAGGTTGGAGACATGGAGTCCGAATGGGCCATGTTCAAAGCCTCAATTGTTGACGCGGCTGGTAGGAGTTGTGGCCTGAAGGCCGTCGGTGTCTGTCGTGGCGGCAACCCAAGAACCTGCTGGTGGACACCAGCAGTGAGGGAGGCTGTTGAGCTGAAGAAGGAGGCCTTTCGGGCTTGGCTGGCCGAGAGATCTCAGGAAGCAGCAGACAGGTACAGTTTGGCCAGAAGGAATGCAGGTGCGGCAGTCACTGAAGCAAAAACTCGGGTATGGGAGGAATTCGGGGAGGCCATGGAGGAGGACTATCGGTCGGCTTCAAAGAGGTTCTGGAAAACCGTCGGGCGACTCAGGAAGGGAAAGCAGGGCTTGGCCCAAGCTGTGTTCAGCAGGGGAGGAGACCTGCTGACCCCACATGGGGATGTCCTTAGATGGTGGAAAGAGCACCTTGAGTCTGAAGACTTGAGGGAAGACTCATCAGTATCCCTGGCAGAAGTCGCAGAGGTTGTTAAAAAGCTGCCTGGCGGCAAGGCGCCAGGGTTGGATGAGATTCGCCCTGAGATGTTAAAGGCTCTGGACACTGTTGGGTTGTCATGGTTGACACGCCTCTTTATTGTCACATGGAGGTCTGGGACAGTACTAGTGGATTGGCAGACCAGGGTGGTGGTTCCCATTTTTAAAAAGGGGGACTGGAGGGTGTGTTCCAATTACCGTGGAATCACACTTCTCAGCCTCCCTGGGAAAGTCTACTCCAGGGTGCTGGAGAGGAGGCTCCGGCCAATTGTCAACCTCAGATTAAAGAGAAAAAATGCAGCTTCTGTCCTGGCTATTGAACAAAGCTCTTTAACCTTGCAAGTCTTCTGGAGGGGTCAGGGGAGTTTGCTCATCCAGTCTATATGTGTTTTGTGGACATGTCTTGTGGGGTGTACTGCGGGAATGTGGGGTACCGGGCTCCTTGGTACGAGTTATCTGGTCCCTATATAACCAAAGTCAGAGCTGTGTCCGCATACTCAGCATAACGTCAAACACGTTCCCAGTGGGTGTTGGCCTCCGCCAGGGTTGCCCCTTGTCTCCGATTCTGTTCGTGGTACTCATGGACAGGATCTCAAGGCGCAGCTGGGGGGAGGAAGGGATTCGGTTTGGTCACCTTAGAATTGCATCTGTGCTTTTTGCAGATGATGTGTTCTTTTGGCTTCATCAGACCGGGACCGCCAGCATTCACTGGGGCGGTTTGCAGCCGAGTGCGAATCAGTTGGGATGAGAGTCGGCACCTCAAAGTCTGAGGCCATGGTTCTCTGCTGGAAAACGGTGGACTGCCCCCTCTGGGTGGAGAGAGTTGTTGCCTCAATCGAAGGAGTTCAAGTATCTCGGGGGCCTTGTTCACAAGTTAGGGTAGAACGGAGCGTGAGATGGACAGGCGGTTTGGTGCAGCATCAGCAGTGATACAGGCGTTGTACCGGACCGTTGTGGTTAAGAAGGAGCTGAGCCTAAAGGCAAATCTCTTGATTTACCGCTCCATCTATGTTCAGACCCTCACCTATGGTCATGAACTTTGGGAAGTGACCAAAGGAACGAGATCGCGGATACAAGCGGCCGAAATGAGCTTCCTCCGTAGGGTGGCTGGGCTCAGCCTTAGAGATAGGGTGAAGAGCTCAGCCGTCCGGAGGATGCTCGGAGTAGTGCTGCTGCTCATTCGCATTGAAAGGAGCCAGCTGAGGTGGTTTGGGCATCTGGTAAGGATCCTCCAGGGCGCCTCCCGTGAGAGGTGTTCTGGGCATGTCGAACTGGTAGGAGGCCCCGGTGGAGGGATTATATCTCTCGCCTGGCCTGGGATCGCCTCGGGGTCCCCCAGGAGGAGCTGGATGTTGTGGCTGGGGAGAGGGACGTCTGGAATGCCCTGCTTAGTCTGCTGCCCCCACGACCCGGCCCCAAATAATCGGACGAGAAAGGATTGATAATAATAATAATAATGATAATAATATAATATATATAGATAGGATAATAATGATAGGATTCACAAACCACATAAAAGTTACTTGAATATGCTTTACATGCCTGAAGAAATACAAGTACAAACTACAGAAAAGAAAAACAGAATTCAGAGTTTTTGAGAGTTTCAGACACGAAGAGGCAGTGGGAGTCAGGTGTTGACTTGAATAGGTCTTGATTTGATTTTTAAAGGAATGGAGTGAGTCTGAGCTGTGGATGTTTGGAAGGAGAGAGATCCAGAGTTGTTGAGAAGAAAAATAAAATCATGTAGCCTCAAATCAAACATCAGAGCAGAAGAGTTTTATTAGAACCAAGTGCATAATGAGATTAACACTACATACAGAACATGACCCATCAGAGAAAGAGACACAATGTCACGTCTGTTCTCTGAGTTGAGAACGCTCAGACTTTATGAAACGAACATCATAATTAATCAAACAAGATGAAACTGATTAAGAAATGGAAAAACTTTGTTGTTTTCTTGCTCACCTGACATTAAGAACTCTGACGAGGCATCATCAAACAGATTCTTGCTAGCACTATATCTAGAATCACTGAGAGTTTAAACCCGACTGAGGTTCTCTGGTCTCCTTCCAATCACCACTGTCATCAGTCTCAGGTTCAGGAGAATCTCTAGTCTTCTCATCAGTATCTGGTCCATCTGGATCTGAGGTCCTGGCTGCTTCTGGTCTTCCAAAGTCCTCTCCATCAGATTCTGTTTGCATCTCTTCATGTGGGCTGCTGGCTGGAGGCTCTGCCTCTTTGTTCTCCTTAGTTTGATGAAACTTTGAGGACAAGCGGCCAGCACATTTATGTTTTTTGATATGTGAACTCTGGGCAAATCCTTTGCTACAAATATGGCAACTAAAAGGTTTCTCTCCTGTGTGAACTCTCATGTGTGTCTTCAGATCCCAACTGCGACTGCAACTTTTACCACACACTGAGCAGCTGAAAGGTTTCTCTCCCGTGTGAACGCTGATGTGTTTCTTCAGGTTCCCATTATTAATGAAACCTTTACCACACAGTGAGCAGCTGAAAGGTTTTTCCCCTGTGTGGACTTTGATGTGTACATTCAAATAAGACCGACTAGTAAAAGATTTTTGACAAATTGAGCAGCTGAAGGGTTTCTCTCCTGTGTGGACTCTCATGTGTGTCTTTAAAGTTCCCCCCTGTGTAAATGATTTCTTACAAACTGAGCAGCTGAAAGGTTTTTCTCCTGTATGAGAAACCATGTGTGTCTTCAGAGTGTGCTCGAAGCTAAATCTTCTCCCACACTCAGAGCAGCTGAAAGGTTTCTCTCCAGTGTGAGAAACCATGTGTCTCTTCAGATGGTACTCCTTGCTAAATCTTTTCCCACACTCAGAGCAGCTGAAAGGTTTCTCTCCTGTATGAAAAATCATGTGTCTCTTCATCTTGCTCTTGGAGCCAAATTTTTTTGCACACACTGAGCAGCTGAAAAGTTTCTCTCCTGTGTGGAATCTCATGTGTGACTTTAAATTCCCCCTCTGTGTAAAAGATTTCTTACAAACTGAACAGCTGAAAGGTTTCTCTCCTGTATGAGAAGCCATGTGTGTCTTCATCTTGCTCTTGTAGCCAAATCTTTTCCCACACTCAGAGCAGCTAAATCTTTTCTCACCAGCACTAAATCTGGAATCTCTGACAGGACCGCCATCAATTTTCAAGCAGTTCAAACCTGATTGAGGTTCTCTGGTCTCCTTCCAATCAGCACTGCCATCAGTCTCAGGTTCAGAAGAGTCTGCAGGCCCATCGTCAGTATCAGGTTGTAAATGTGGATCTGGATCAGAGTTCCTGTCTGGTTCTGGTCCTCCACAGTCCTCTCCATCAGCTTCCATTTCCATCTGTTCAGTCTGTGTTTGATGAAGCTGTGAGCACTGAGGTTTCTCTTCATCTTCTACACTCTTCACAGGGACAGGAGTGAATGTGAACTTGATGATATCAGCCTCCTCCAGCCTCTGAAGCTGCTCTCCCTGCTGACTGGTCCAAGGTTCCTCCGGTTCTTCTTTAATGTGTGGGGGCTCTTGGTCCTCCAGGTCCAGAGTGGAGCTCCTCTCCTGCTGCTCAGAGGGAAACTCCTCTTTAACCACCAACAGCTTCTGGAGTTCTGCAGAGAAGGGTAAATACACACAAAGGCTCTTACAGCAGCTAAAGTAGGGCTGCCACGAAGCCCTACTATTTTGGTGGTGCATGTGGGACCATGTCGTAAAACATATTGTCAGTGCTTTTGGTTCTCCCACTGATTAAGTAAAGAGGAGGCTTCCCTTAATGTTTTTGAGCCTGCAAAGTCTTCAGAGGTTCTTGATATTATCATGAGTCTCAAAAACTCTTCTCTTGGCCATGATGAAATTCCAGCCTCTTTGATCCAAAAAGTTGGTGCTTTAATTATTGAGCCCTAAACATTAATTTTTCCATGTCCCTTGAATCAGGTACTATACCTCAAGCCTTCAAAATTGCCAAAGTTATTCCGCTCTTTAAATCTGATGATCCATCTGTATTCTCCAACTATCGTCCTATATCAATACTTTCTTGTTTGTTCTAAAATTCTTCAAAAGCTGGTATACCGTAGAATCATGAAATACCTAGATATGAACAATATTTTGTTCAAACATCAATATGGGTTTAGAAAAAAAATATTCTACATATATGGCTCTTTTACACCTCAGAGAAAAAAAATTACTGCTGCTCTGGAGAAAAATTGTGACAACCCGAAATTGCCACAATGTTGGCAAGTGGCTGGGAAGATGACGCTAGAGATATTTTTTCTCTCCTTTTTTTCTGACTTTATTTGAAGGACTGTTTTTTTCTTCACCCCATATATTTTTGATTTGTTTTGGTGAATGAAAAGAACTTTTGTTTTGTTTATTGAATGAGAAAAGAACTTTTGTTTTGTTTGTTGAATGAACAGAATTTTATTTTGAAAAGAAGAAACGGAACTGAACTTTATTTTGAAAAAAGAAACGGACATTGAATGCACTGAATATTATATTTTTTCCCTTTTCCTGAAGAACTGAAATTAAATGAATTAATTTTCTTTGAAAAAGCAGAACCTATTTTGTCTATTAATTTGTGGTTGGTAATTTTGTTGAATGTGTTTTTTTTCCTTTGTTGTGAAAGCCAGTAAATATTTGTGAGGTTTTAAAGCAAATAGGGTGTAGCTATTTTAGGCTGTATCCTAGTATGGTGTTTTGGGGGACTTACAACTGACTCTTAACTGCCAGGAGAGAAACCTGGCTGGCGCCCAAACTATAAAAAAAAAAACCCAAACCGTCATAAAATGAATAGACCTTAGGCATTTTTTTTAGATTTATCAAAGGCGTTTGATACAGTGAATCATGAAATGTTGTTCTCCAAAATGTTATGTTTGAAAAAAAAAAAAAGATTAAAAAAAAAATGGTTTTACAATGGGTAGCAAATTACTTCAATAGAAGAGAGTAATTTGTTGTTTTTCAATGGTAATCGATCACAGAAGACTGTACTAAAATGTGGTGTCCCACAAGGGTCCATTTGAGGACCCTTGTTGTTTTTGATATATGTTAATGATCTTGCCAATGTTTTAAATTTATTGTCACCTATAGTATTTGCTGATGACACAAATCTCTTTGATTCCATTATTGCTAAAGCAAATGCAGGACTCATCCATATTTCTTATTGGTTCAAGTTAAATAAGTTATCAATCAATGTCAAGAAATCTAACTTTATTTTTTTAGAAATAAGAACAAGATTTACAATGCAGAGAGAGCAAAAATTTATATCAATGATAGTGCACTTGCACAAGTTTCATCAGTAAAGTTCTTAGGTGTCTACATTGATGGAAAAACTCTGTTTTAAGAATCATTGTGAATTTGTTTGTAAGATTTTTTTAAATTGTTGGGCATTATGAAAAAGGGTTAAACACCATTTGAAAAAGAGTACACTTCCAACATTGTATTACAGTTTAATTTATCCTTACACCTCTTACTGTAATATAATGTAGGCAAGCACTTACCATTCTTATTTAAAAGCAATTCATATATTTCAGAAATCCTTTGTAAGAACTGCCACCGACTCTTCTTATTTATCCCCAACTAAACCATTATTCAAACAGTTGCAAATACTTACAATTTATGAGGTCAAGTATCAAACAGGGGTTCTTATGTATAAAGTAATTTGCCTTCCTGCATCCTTACCTATTTTTTTTCATAGTTACTTTGAGTCTAATTAGGGCCACGGGGCAATTGCACCGAGCACTGGCCCCTACAGCAATAGCTGTATCAACCACTATTGTTTTACTGTGGATTTTTTTCTTCTTCCTCCTCCGGACACAATTTCATCCCGCTTATGTGTGTGTGTGTGTGTGTGTGTGTGTGTGTGTATGAAAGTATGTGTACGCTTAAGCGCGCATGTGTGTGTGTGTGTGTGCGTGTGCGTGCGTGCATCTGTCACTGTAATCACATCAAAGCATCAAAGGCAATCAAAGCAAAGATCAAAGGCAATCAGAGCAAAGATCAAAGGCAATCAGAGCCGAGCAATCAACATAATCAACTGCAGCTGTTGAATGTTTCAGACACAGTGACAGCAGTAAAAAAAAATGATCTGGGCTTCGCCCGCATTGGTCGCTACAGCTATTGCTCTGCTCCGATTGCCTTTGATCTGTTGTTCTGATTGCCTTTGATCTGATTGCCTTTGATCTTTGCTCTGATTGCCTTTGATCCTTTGATGTGATTACAGTTACAGATACACGAACACACACCCCAGAGGAAATTTTCTAGTTCTCATTATCATGCACATCTTACAAGAAGAATGACTTACATATTCCTTTCTGTAGGACCTCTTTTCCCAAATTCTCATTTGTTTATCAAGGTGTGGTGCTGTGGAACAAAAAAATCTAACAGAATCATGTTCCTCTTTAAATACTTTTAAGATCAAGCTCAAAAAAATCATACAGATGTTCTAATCACCTTTGTTTTATCTTTTTGTTTGTATTTTGTTTGTATTCTTTTATTTTCATCTAGCTATGTAATTTAAGTATAGTTATTTATAGGTTTAAGAGGGAGGGTCGCGTATAAGGCCTTTGGACTTTTTGATCATTCCTGCACATTTTTAATCCATTTCTTGTACTGTTCTTTCTTTATGATTGTATGTTTTTTAAGTGCAAGCAACAATAAAAAAAAAACACAAAAAAAAACGATCAATTACTTTGTCAAAGACACCTTCTGAAGCTAGATGGAGACGTTTGTGGTTGCAGCCATTAAATGGACGGACTGGACCGCTTCTGGTTTGAAGGACAGGAACTACTTTGTGTCAATAGGTAATTACACATCTGAGCGTGCAAAAATTACATGTGGAGTTCCCCAAGGCTCCATTCTGGGGCCTCTTCTGTTTAACATCTACATGCTCCCACTGGCTCAGATCATGCTGCCATAGCTACATACGACAACACACACATTTAAATAACAATATCACCAGGAAACTATAGTCCAATACAAGCAATGAGTAGATGCATTGGGCAAATCAACGATTGGATGATGCAGAAAAAACAGAAATGATTGCTTTTGGAGACAAGGAACAACGACCAAAATTTAGCACCCAGCTTCAAACGGTAATGCTAAAAACCACAAACCAAGCCAGAGACTTAGGTGTATTCATTGACTCAGACCTGAACTTCAGCAGCCACATTAAAACAGTTACAAAGTCAGCTTACTATCACCTAAAGAATATATCAAGGATTAAAGGACTTATGTCTCAGCAGGATTTGGAAAAACTGTAACACTGTCTTTACAGGTAGATCAGACAACTGCAGCTCGTTCAGAAGTCCTCAGTAAGACCAAAAAAGTAGATCATATTACTCCAGTCCCGACGTCCTTATGTAACCCACCCCAAATTTGGTGGTTATGTTGAAATCTTTGAAGCAAGGATGATGTAATTGAGTGATCAATATTTGTCATCATCAAAGACACTTTGCACATTCATCCAAGCTAATTTGGACTGAAGCTAAAAAATTCCTTCAGATATAACACGAGTAAAAGCACAAAGTACGAGTTTCCTATTTTCACCAATTAATCAGACACAATAGTTCAGGTTATGCCACTTTGTTTTAATTGAGTCATTTTAACCCTAGGGAGTCTAAGCCAATTTTTCCTTTTTATTTCCGCATGTTTTTTTTGTTAAATGCATGTTTTTCTTCAACCCTTTAATGCAGAATAAAGTAATATACACCATTTTTTTCAGGACTACCAGAATATAAGGCTTCTGTCATATGTCACATGAATATGCAAAAAGTTATATACCTGAAGACAAAGGAACAAATAAAGCGGAAATTTAATTTTACAGAAATATAGTAAAACCACACACAAAAACATAATGCAATGGTCTTTTTCAACTGAATGTTATATTTTTTAAGTCTTGGGGATCAGGGGGAAAACAAATAAACACTCTACATTGTACAAAATTACATACATTTACAAATAAGTTGAGACGTTTTTCTCAAGAATAGCTCAACTGTGCCACACTTCAAAGCAATTCCTTCAAAGTGTACTAGTGTTTTAGTGACATTTTGCAAAGCAAAACTAATTGTTGCTACTTATTTTACTGTAACAAATCAACTTTCTTGCAAAAACAATGAGATCGCATCCATCCGTCTCTGTGTGTCTCACACAGACAGACGTACGATGTCACATCCTGTTTATTTCTTCTTCTCGTCTTATTATTGTGAATGCTACACAAACAGCGCAGCTTTATGATAGTAGAATTATTTATGGCGCAGGGTGTCTGTGAATCAGAGTGTGCAATTACGCACGGCTCTGACGGGCCTGGGGGCTCGTTTTGATTGGTCATTCTCCACCAGATGCAGTGCTGAGACATCCTGTGGCTACCAGTTCGCGGCTAGCACCAAAACAACATTGTTTTATCGCGGAAATATGGATTATTATGCAAAGAAACGAATCAATATGGTTTGGATAAACTCCCCAAAAACACTGTTGTTCCATGTCGGATTATAAAAACCTCTGGAAGGCATACAATGACACCAAATACCTCTTTTGAAAGCTGCAGATTCGATGGAGCGACCACTTTTTACAGTAAGTTGATATAATCCTCCATTGTCGGTGATTTGTTAGACATGAGACAGTTAATTTTCAACACTTTGCAGCAGTGGCAAGCATTTTGTGGTAATGCCCACTAGGTGGCACCTGCGCAGGGCTGGTGTCGTTCTCTTCTAAAAGCTGCTGCCGAGGTAGAAACGGCGAACATTCGGCTCTGCGAGAAAAGGGAATAGTATCCTGAACTGTGATTTATTTTGGATGTGGTGTCTGAAAAGGTTTATCTGTTGATATAGGTAAGCTCATATACCTTGTTTATTTCGAACTGTTATCCTGTACAAGTTTAAAATGACAATGTTACCGTACAATTGAAATGAGGGAAACACGGTCATAATGGTCGCTCTACTAGTTCTGGAGGAAATGTGGGTGCTGTTTTCATTGCCAATGTGTTTGCTAAAAACTTATGTGGCCAATTTTAAGTTACTTTTGTGTTGCTGAGTATTGATTTTAGCTCATAATGTGCCTGTGTATATTTGCCGTAGTCAGAGCTAAATGCAATTAAGTTGGCGCTGTATTTTTGTTTGTTGTCGTTCTCTTCTAAGCCTGCTGCAGAGGGAGAAATGGCGAACATTTAGCTCTGCGTGAAAAACGAGTAATATCCTGAACTGTGATTTATTTTGGATGTGGTGTCTGAAAACGTTTATCTGTTGATATAGCCATACTGTGTGGCGGAGAAGCGTTGGGTTTCTTCTGCCACCAGCATAACCGAGCGGGGTGGACAGCAAGACAGGACTCTGAACTTCAGGCCTGAGTTTGGATTTCCATTTCTACTGTATCACCAGTAAGGTCTTTCTCTCCTGTGGATTTGGAGGATCGCGTTGGATACATTTTTTTAAATTTTGAATGAGCTCGAACAGGTACTATATATATATTAATATACTGTTGCTGCAGCAAAACTTCTATTTCTTTCATATGTATTTCGGGGTGAGAAATGGGATTGTAATATGCACTGTTGGACATTTTCAATAATAATACTTTCTTGAAAGGAGTTACTGTGTATCTGTGTTTTCATTCTCTGTGTGAAGTCAGTAATTATCCACAGCCAAAGATAAATTAGTTATTAAATGTCATTGCATTTGTTATCTATCTAATCTATATCCCTCGAACCACGACATTACCAAAATTATAGTAGCAGTGATCCCAGACCTTGAGGTATTTTTGTAGGTAATGTTGATGGCTCATTAAAACCTGGTTACACTTACACTGGCTTGCTGTCTGTCAAAGAATAGATTTCAAAATACTATTGTTGGTCTACAAAGCACTGAAAGGTCTAGGGCCGAAATACATTTCTGATCTTCTGCTCAGCTACGAACCATCCAGACCTCTCAGATCATCAGGGACTGGTCTGCTCTGTGTTCTCAAGAGTCAGAACTAAACATGGAGAGGCAGCGTTTAGTTTCTATGTTCCACAAATATGGAACAAACTCCCAGAAAACTGCAGATCTGCTGCAACTCTCAACTCTTTAAAATGAAGACAAAAGACTTTTCTGTTTGCCACTGCCTTTACTGCACTACAACTTTTATCAGCTTGCTTTCAATTTTAAAATGTTATATTTGAACTTAATTATTTTTTCCTTAATATTTTATCTGCTTGTTTTTAGTCTTTTATCTGCTTCTGTTTAGTCATACATTTTTATATTTGAATGTCATTCGACATATGTCTCTTTTAAATGCTTTAAATGTTCTGTGTAAAGTACTTTGAATTGCCCTGTTGTTGAAGGTGCTATACACATAAACTTGCGTTGTTTTCATATATTGGTCATTAATAGTAGTTGTTTCTGCAGAAATCTGCAGAAAGATTTACAAACATAGAAGCAGTTCTTGCTGACAAACCATGAAAATAATCAGGAAAAACATCAACGATTATATTATTTTGACAACTGTACCGCTCGTAACTCTGGGTCAAGCAGCTAACTGTCACTTTCTGCCACCAGTTAGGCTCCAACAACAAAATACGCAACATACAGTAACTAACCTGCTCTGTGTAACTGAAGAAAAGTTACTAACCTGCTCTGTGTAACTGAAGTAAAGTAACTAACCTGCTCTGTGTAACTGAAGCAAAGTATCTAAGCTGCTCTGTGTAACTGAAGTAACGTAACTAACCTGCTCTGTGTAACTGAAGTAAAGTAACTAACCTGCTCTGTGTAACTGAAGTGAAGTAACTAACCTGCTCTGTGTAAGTGAAGCTGAGGGTTGAAAACAGCGTCCAGTAGTTTCTGTTGTCGCTCGTTCTTCTTTTTTGAACGATGAAGTTCCTCCTTACAATCCGCTATCGTTCTTGCAAACGGCCCAAATATCTCTTCTGCAGCCACAGTCAGTCGCTGCTCCACCAGCGCTCTCACTATTTGAACTTGTGGATCTGGATCAGAGTTCCTGTCTGGTTCTGGTCCTCCACAGTCCTCTCCATCAGCTTCTGTTTCCATCTGTTCTGTTTGTGTTTGATGAAGCTGTGAGGACTGAGGTTTCTCTTCATCTTCTTCACTCTTCACAAGGACAGGACTGAATGTGAACTTGGTGATATCAGCCTCCTCCAGCCCCTGAAGCTGCTCTCCCTCCTGACTGGTCCAAGGTTCTTCCTGTTCCTTTTTAATGTATGGGGGCTCTGGGTCCTCCTGGTCCTGGTCCTGGTCCAGACTGCAGCTCCTCTCCTGCTGCTCAGAGGGAAACTCTTCTTTAACCACCAACAGCTGCTGGATGTCTGTAGAGAAGGGTAAACACACACAGAGGTTTATGATTGAGATTAGATTAAGATTAATTACTTTATTAATCCCACAATGGAGATATTTAACCACTGCATTTAACTCATCCTTTTTTTTTTTTTTTTACACACAAGTGAAAACACCGTGCAAGGAGCAGTGGGCAGCACATGACTGCACCTGGGGAACCAGCGACTCTCCAGTTACAAGCCAGATTCCCAACCTCTGGGCCACGGACTGCTTTGCATGGAATGCGTCTCACTGTTCACCACATGGTGGTGCAGGTAAAAACCAATCAATTACTTTGTCAAAGACACCTTCTGGAACTAGACGGAAAAGTCTGTGGTTGCAAGCCATAAAACGGATGGACTGGACTGCTGAAATCATCAGAAATTCTCATATCTATATTTAATGCATATTTAATTGTCTAGAGCTTTTGTTGACTTCAGATTCCCGCTCTAATGTAGCTGATCATCACAGGTTGCAGCAGCACTGCTATTAAAATTTGAGCTGTGTGTCTGTATGAAATGAGTTCTGTGTAAATATGAGAATTTCAGATGATTTCAGCGGTCCAGTCCATCCGTTTACTGGCTTGCAACCATAATGGTCTCAGTCTAGCTTCAAAGGGAGTCGTTGACAAAGTCATCAATAAGAATGAAAGGCAGTTTTTTTTTCTATTCCGATTTTGACATCCAACAACACAGCCAGACATCATTACCCCTGAAACTCTTCTGTGTCCCTCTGCTTTCTTATTGTTTTCATACAGTTGAAACCAGAAGTTTACATACACTATATAAAAAGACACATATGCTTTTTTTCTCACTGTCTGACATGAAATCAGACAATCATTTTTCCTGTTTTAGGTCCGTTAGGATTACCAAAATTATTTCTATTTGCTAAATGTCAGAATAATGAGAGAAGGATTTTTTTAGACAATTTTTTATTATTTTCTTCAAAGTCAGAAGTTTACATACACTAACATTATTATGCCTTGAAACTATTTGGGAAAGCCCAGATGATGCTGTCATGTCTTTGGAAGCTTCTGGTTGGTTTATTGACAACATTAGAGTTAATTGGAGACACACCTGTGGATGTATTTTAAGGCACACCTGAAACACACTGCTTCTTTGTGTAACATCATGGGAAAGTCAAAAGAAATCAACCAAGATATCAGGAAGAGAATTGTGGACTTGTGCAAGTCTGATTCATCCTTGGGTGCAATTTCCAGATGCCTGAAGGTTCCACATTCATCTGTTCAAATAATTATACACAAGTATAAACACCATGGGAATGTCTAGCCATCATAACGCTCAGGAAGGAGACGGGCTCTGTGTCCCAGAGATGAACGTGCTTTGGTCCAAAATGTGCATATCAACCCAAGAACAAAAGCAAAAGACCTTGTGAAGATGCTGGCTGAAGCTGGTAAAAGTGTGTTATTATCCACAGTGAAACGAGTACTGTACCCACATGGACTTAAAGGCCACTCTGCCAGGAAGAAGCCATTACTCCAAAAGAAACATAAAAAAGCCAGATTACAGTTTGCAAATGCACACAGGGGCAAAGACCTTAATTTTGGAGACATGTCCTGTGGTCTGACAAAACTGTTATCTGTCTGTTTTATGTTTCTTTTGGAGTAATGGCTTCTTCCTGGCAGAGTGGCCTTTCAGCCCATGTCTAAGGACTCGTTTCACTGTGGATAATAACACACTTTTACCAGCTTCAGCCAGCATCTTCACAAGGTCTTTAGCTTTTGTTCTTGGGTTGATATGCACATTTTGGACCAAAGCACGTTCATCTCTGGGACACAGAGCCCGTCTCCTTCCTGAGCGATATGATGGCTGGACATTCCCATGGTGTTTATACTTGGGTATAATTGTTTGAACAGATGAATGTGGAACCTTCAGGCATCTGGAAATTGCACCCAAGGATGAACCAGACTTGTGCAAGTCCACAATTCTCTTCCTGATATCTTGGTTGATTTCTTTTGACTTTCCCATGATGTTAAACAAAGAAGCAGTGTGTTTCAGGTGTGCCTTAAAATACATCCACAGGTGTGTCTCCAATTAACTCAAATGTTGTCAATGAACCTATCAGAAGCTTCCAAAGGCGTGACAGCATCATCTGGGCTTTCCCAAATAGTTTCAAGACATAATAATGTTAGTGTATGTAAACTTCTGACTTTGAAGAAATTAATAAAAAAAATTCTAAAAAATTTCTTCTCAAATTATTCTGGCATTTAGCAAATAGAAATAATTTTGGTAATCCTAACGGACCTAAAACAGGACAAGTGATTGTCTGGTTTCATGTCAGACAGTGAGAAAAAAAGCATATGTGTCTTTTTATATAGTGTATGTAAACTTCTGGTTTCAACTGTAGGTCGGTCATTAATAGTAGCTGTTTCTGCAGATTTAAAGTAACATTTACAAACATAGTAGCAGTTCTACTGTCCGTAACACACACAAATCCTGACTTTTAAATAAAATAACCCGCTCTTTGTAACTGAAGTAGAGTAACTACAACTGAAGTAAAGTAACTAACCTGCTCTGTGTAACTGAAGTAAAGTAACTAACCTGCTCTGTGTAACTGAAGTAAAGTAACACACCTGCTCTGTGTAACTGAAATAAAGTAACTAACCTGCTCTGTGTGAGTGAAGTAAAGTAACTAACCTGCTCTGTGTGAGTGAAGTAAAGTAACAAACCTGCTCTGTGTGAGTGAAGTAAAGTAACAAACCTGCTCTGTGTAACTGAAGTAACTAACCTGATCTGTGAAACTGAAGTAAAGTAACTAACCTGCTCTGTGTAACTGAAGTAAAGTAATTAACCTTCTCTGTGTAACTGAAGTAAAGTAACTACCCTGCTCCGTGTAACTGAAGTAAAGTAACAAACCTGCTCTGTGTAACTGAAGTAGAGTAACTAACCTGCTCTGTGAAAGTGAAGCTGAGGGTTGTAAACAGCGTCCAGTAGTTTCTGTTGTCGCTCGTTCTTCTCTTCTGAACGACAAAGTTGCTCCTCGTACTCTGCTATCGTTCTTTCAAACAGCCCAAATATCTCTTCAGCAGCCGCAGTCAGTCGCTGCTCCACCAGCGCTCTCACCGTTTGGACTTTAGACATTTTTCACACAGCGACACCAACTTTTTCTCCACACAAACTCCGTCAGAAACACAGTTTGCTCTCCATTAAACAGTCACTCTGACTAGCGCCGCGGTGCTAACCAGCTAGCATGCTAAGCTAACTTGAATGTATTTGTAGTCTACCGGGAGATGAGTCAGAGATAAAACATCCAGAAAGAAAAGGTGAACAGCACAAAGTCCATTCAGACAGGTTTATCCGGACACACAGAGGCTCTGACGGATCACAACACAAACTTTCTCACGAACAATAAAGAAACTGCTACGAGCTGCCGTCTTGATTAAACAGCGTGAAGTTAGCCGCAGTGAAGACGACAAATTCCGGGACAGAGGAGACGGTGGGTTTCAAAATAAAAGTCCAAAATTTCTGAAACGACAGACTTCCTCTGACAAACACACAGGAAGATAAATTATTAAAACAGACTCATATTTCTCAAGGTTGCTGTTTGTGATGCTTCCAGCCACAATATGGGTCATAATAATAATAATAATAATAATAATAATAATATCCTGTAATTTCCTCAGTAACTGAATCCATGAATAGTTGGTCATCAATGCCAATCTCCCTTTTAGGATGTATAAATGTAATCAAGATGAATATACTACCTAAGTTTTTATATCTATTTCAATCTATTCCTTTATCGCCACCTCCACAGTTCTTCTTGAAAATGAAGCAAATACTTACAAGGTTTATTTGGAATAACAGAAGGTCAAGGTTGAGACTATCACTTCTTTACCTACCATATGAGAGAGGAGGGTTACAATTACCCAACTTACAATGGTATTTCTGGGCTGCCCAAATTAGAGCTGCAATGTACTGGTTTTCGTCTGAAACCTTACTTACCATGGGTACAAATTGAAAGTATAAGTACTGAAGGCCTGCGACTTGACACTTATTTATACTCTGCATCTGTCAAAAAACTAAAGCGGCTCACTGATAACCCCTTTGTGAGAAACACAATTAATGTTTGGCACAACGTACAGTCATTTCTTGGTGAATCTGCTTTGTTTTCAGGCTTCTCACCAATATGGGGGAATGATAACTTCTCTCCTGGCAAAAAAGACCAAGGTTTTAAAATGTGGGCAACAAAGGGCATTTGTAAAGTTATGGATCTATATAAGGAAAGCAAACTGGTTTCATTTGAGGAACTTAGAAATGAATATAAAGTACCTCGTACACACCATAGACTGTATATAAATAATGGACGGAGTCACCGTGACGTCACCCATTGGTTTGTGGACTGCCCGTTGGAAGCCTCGAGTTCAGCGTTACACTCGTCGCCATCTTGCGTCGCCATCATGTTTCCGATACGCGGAGAAGACCATAATTGGACTGTGGCGGAGTGCGAGGGATCTGACGACACTGACTACACGCATCTCTACACCAGCAACCCAACTGAGAGAAGCCGCTGCTAATTCATGTTAGCATTAACTGGAGCATTAACTGGGATGTTAGTTTTGGCTAGCAAAAAAACTAAAACAAAATGTATCTTTCTTACCTCAGAAAACTGAGCAGCGACTCCTTGGAGTGTCTGTTAGTCCAACCAAACGCTGAACAAGACATTTTACTGAACAAAACGTTCAAATAAACTGTCATTAAGTGAAAATATGGTGTGAAAGGGTCAAAGTTATGAGACCAAACCGCTAAACGTCCTCTTTTCTATCTATATAACTTTATTGACACGTTGCCGTGGATACGCTCTGCTTCTCTCCTGGTGACGGCTCGCCTTGTCAGTGACCTGTCAATCAAAGCTAGAAACGCCCCAAATCATACGATTCTTTATCTTCTATTTTCTTCTAAATGGGGCCATTATAAGAACTATTGACATCAAATTGTCTTGAAGAAGATTTTTTACTAGCGATTGAGACCATAATGTTGGCCCTGAAAAATTTTTCTGAGGTAATAAATCAAGTGAGAAGTTTTCAAATTTAGCACTGAAATGAATGGGCAGATTTCTTTTGCAGCCAAACTTAGCACCCCCTACTGGATTTTCGGTGAATTGCAGGCTTTATGCACTTCCTGGTGGCTTCCATGCTCAGGCACGGAGATTGCCGCCTGGTACACACTTCTTCAAATATTTGCAGTTAAGGAGTTTTGTTTATGCACAGACGCACTCCTATACACAACCCTCTTTGTCCATATAAGAAAATGTAGCTGTGAATACATGTACTGGCAAGGGTCAGAAATCCTTACTCTATAACATACTGGTGAAAAACCATAAAGACTCTACTGAGCATAGAAAAACTCAATGGGTAAACAACTTGCAAAGAGATATCTCAGAGGAAGACTGGAGAGACGTGTGTTCGAGAGCTCAACTTCTAACAATAAATACCCATCTCAAACTGATTCAATATAATTTGATTGTGAGAACTTATTTTACTCCAGAGAGACTGAATAAGTTGAATCCAAATATTTCTGACAGCTGCAATGTCGAAAAGGGCACCTTATTACATTGTCTGTGGGATTGTCCTGAGATACGGAAGTTCTGGAATGAAGTTATAAAATGCATTTCTCAGATGACCTTAAATCCAGTATCTGATTGTCCTTTACTTAGTATTCTTAATTTGTATCCAAAGGATTGTTTGTTAAACAACAGAGAAAGAAAATTAACCGACTTATGTTTAATGCAGGCTAGACGCTTGATTTCTCTTTGTTGGAAAGATGTCAAGAGCCCTTCTGTTGGTCGCTGGCTCAAAGAACTATCAGCATGTCTTGTCCTTGAAAAGTTAACATATACATTGAAAAAGAAATCTGACAAATTCAAAGAGATTTGGAATCCCTTTCTTGCATTCTTGGAGAACTGAGAAATTGAAGAAACTTTGGAAACCTGAAGGTGATATGTCCCTAATGGTTGATATCTTATCCATGTGATGCTAAGCTGTGTATGAATATGTAATGTCGTTACCCACTTTAAACAAAAAAAATGTTTTATTATTATTAGTTATGTTATTTCTCTTCTTTAACTATTTATTTTTCCTTTGGGGTGGGGGGGAGTGGATTCCTTAATAGTTTGACTTTGATGCTTTGTCAAATGTATTAAAATGTCATTTTTGTAAACTGTTAAAACTCAATAAATACATGTCTATAAAACAAAAAATAATAATATTAAAAAAAGGAAGATCCCTATATTCAGATTCCTGTCCATTCCTAATGCAAGCCACAATAGCAGTGTTGGTCCGAGTACTTCTGGATGTGGCAGGACTCAGAGTTGTATTTGAAGTCTGCTGTATACAGTGTGAACATGAATGGAGCCAGAACAGTCCCTTGTGGAGCCCCTGTACTGCTCATTAATGTCCCAGAAACACAGTTCCCCAACCTGAGATACTGTGGCCTTCCTGTCAGGTAATCAGTGATACAGGAGATAAAGGAAGATCCACTCCCACCTCTGTAAGCTTGTTTTTGAGTATGTTGGGTTGGATGGTGTTCATTGCGCTTGAAAAATCAAAGAACATGATTCTCACATAATGCAAGTTTCCTCGAGATGAGCAAGGGCACGGTGAAGCATATATAGAGGACAGCATCGTTCACTCCCATGTGTTGTTTGTATGCAAACTGCAGGGGGTCGAGGTTGTCTTTGACGTCAACTCTCAGTAGGCGTAGAATCAGCCGCTCCAAGGTCTTCATGATATAAGATGTGAGGGCTACTGGTCTGTAGTCATTAAGCTCAGCTGGACATTTTATTTTTGGTACCAGCACAATGCAGGAAAAGCAGTAACTGTACTGTACTGTAACTGTAGTTACAGCGATACATCCAGTAACTCTACTGTAACTGCAAGGTTCCGTTTGTTGACATTATTACAATGTTACGACTCAACAGATATGAATTTATATTGAGTTCTCTCCGCTGAGACTCTGTATGGATCATAGATGGACTGTTGACTAGTGTGAGACACTGCTTTAAAAGTAGTTAGAGGCTTTCTAGCCAATTTCAAGCCGAAGCTCAGAACAAATCCTGGTCCTGCCCAGGTTAGCTCTGCAGCATGAGTTACCATGGTGACCTAGCCAGGTTAAAAGAGAACCACCTTGGAGATACTGATAACCAGGGTTAAACCTCAGGTTACCTCGCTGACCCTGAAATCCTGCTTCGTAGTACAGGCCTCTGAAATCACATAACAGGGATAGCTGGTTTAGGGATTTCTGGCCGAAATTAAAACACAGCATGCCTATCCTCGAACCACAAACTAAAGAAGGGACAACTTTCAGGCAACTTTGGGAAACCAAGAATGTTTTTTATTTTGTTTTGCTGTTAGAAAAAAATAAAGTTGTAATTGTTACACTTCTAAGATCAAATATTTAATTAAAACATCAGTTTGTCAACGTTTGTTTTGTAAAACAAAAAAAAATCTTACTAAAATATCTAAAGATGCTGAATGGACAAATGAACATCAAATTTCACCCCCTTCCCAACAAGAGATCACAACATATTTTGTACAAAAGGATTCCTAAGATCATCTAGTTTCATACCAATATGTGATGATCTTCTCTGTAGCCTTCAAACTGAATCTGCCACACCCTCCAAAAGGTCCAAGGGGTTAATAAAAAGGCTTTCATTGTCACTGATGAGGACCTTTTACTAAGAGTTTTGCTAGTTTACTTCCAATCACCACTGTCATCAGTCTCAGGTTCAGGAGAATCTCCAGTATCTTCATCAGTTTCTGGTTCGCCTGGATTTGAGTTTCTGGCTGCTTCTGGTCTTCCACAGTCCTCTCCATCAGCTTCTGTCAGCAACTCTTCATGTGGGCTGCTGGCTCGAGGCTCTGCCTCTTTGTTCTCCTCAGCTTGATGAAACTTTGAGGACGAGTGGCCAGCACATTTATGTCTTTTGACCTGTGAACTACAGGCAAATCTTTTGCTACAAACACTGCAACTGAAAGGTTTCTCTCCTGTGTGAACTCTCATGTGTGTCTTCATTTCACAACTTCCACTGAAACCTTTACCACAAAATGAGCAGGTGAAAGGTTTCTCTCCTGTGTGGAGTCTGATATGTCTATTCCGAGCAAAACTATGACTGAAACCTTTACCACAAACTGAGCAGCTGAAAGGTTTCTCTCCTGTGTGAACTCTCATGTGTATCTTCAGATCACAACTTCCATTGAAGCCTTTACCACATATTGAGCAGGTGAAAGGTTTCTCTCCTGTGTGGAGTCTCATGTGTCTCTTTAAAGCTCCACTCTGTGTAAAAGTTTTCTCACAAACTGAGCAGCTGAAAGAATTCTCTCCTGTGTGGAGTCTCATGTGTGACCTTAAAGTTCCACTTTGTCTAAAAGATTTCTCACAAACTAAGCAGCTGAAAAGTTTCTCTCCTGTGTGGCATCTCATGTGTGACTTTAAAGTATCACTCCGTGTAAAAGTTTTCTCACAAACTGAGCAGCTGAAAAGTTTCTCCCCGGTGTGGAGTGTCATGTGTTTCTTTAAAGTTCCACTCTGTGAAAAATTTTTCTTACAAATTGAGCAGCTGAAAGGTTTCTCTCCTGTATGAGAAAGCATGTGTCTCTTCAGAACGTGCTTGTAGCCAAACCTTCTCCCACACTCAGAGCAGCTAAATTGTTTCTCACCACAGTCTTCTCCATCAGCTTCCATTTCCATCTGTTCAGTTTGTGTTTGATGAAGCTGTGAGGACTGAGGTTTCTCTCCATCTTCTTCACTCTTCACAGGGACAGGAGGGAATGTGAACTTGATGATATCAGCCTCCTCCAGCCCCTGAAGCTGCTCTCCCTCCTGACTGGTCCAAGGTTCCTCTTGAACCTCTTTTATGTGTGGGGGCTCTGGCTCCTCCTGGTTTTGGTCCTGGTCCAGACTGCAGCTCCCCTCCTGCTTCTCAGAGGGAAACTCCTCTTTAACCACCAACAGCTGCTGGACGTCTGTTGAAAAGGGTAAACACACAGAGAGGCTCTTACAGCAGCTCAAGTAGGGCTGCCACGATGCTTCTTACTGTTCACATGGCAGATAACGGACATGTACAAAGTGAATCTACTAACCCTTTTTCTTGCGCAGTTTTGAGTTGTAAACATTTTTTAATTCTTTTGAAGACTCAGGGCCTATTAAATGAATTAACCTGCACTGTGTAACTGAAGTAGAGTAACTGACCTGCTCTGTGTAACTGAAGTAAAATAATTAACCTGCTCTGTGTAACTAGACCTTCTTTTTCCAACCCAAAAGAAGCTTTACTCCATCTTTACGAACCTCCTGGTCCCCCCAACCCCCTCTCCTCCCGAGCCATTTCATCGACTATTTCTTGGGAAAGATTGAGGACATACACCCGTCATTTACCCATCCAGCTTCACAACTCGCCTCTCCTCCTTCCTCGTCATCACCTCCCACTGTCTTCTACTCAAGTACTTAGCCTAGTAACCTCTGCCCGACCTACTACGACAATGTCTTCTTAGAATTATTCAAATATAATATAACAAGTAACTAGCCTGCTCTGTGTAACTGACGTAAAGTAACTAACCTGCTCTGTGTAACTGAAGTAAAGTAACTAATCTCCTCTGTGTAACTGAAGTAAAGTAACTAACCTGCTCTGTGTAACTGAAGTAAAGTAACTAACCTGCTCTGTGTAGGTGAAGCTGAGGGTTGAAAACAGCATCCAGTAGTTTCTGTTGTCGCTCGTTCCTCTCTTTTGAACGATGAAGTTCCTCCTTACACTCCGCTATTGTTCTTGCAAACGGCCCAAATATCTCTTCAGCAGCCGCAGTCAGTCGCTGCTCCACCAGCGCTCTCACTATTTGGACTTGTGGATCTGGATCAGAGTTCCTGTCTGGTTCTGGTCCTCCACAGTCCTCTCCACCAGCTTCTGTTTCCATCTGTTCAGTTTGTGTTTGATGAAGCTGTGAGGACTGAGGTTTCTCTTCATCTTCTTCACTCTTCACAGGGACAGGAGTGAATGTGAACTTGGTGATGTCAGCCTCCTCTAGCCCCTGAAGCTGCTCTCCCTCCTGACTGGTCCAAGGTTCCTCCTGTTCCTCTTTAATGTATGGGGGCTCTGGGTCCTCCTGGTCCTGGTCCAGACTGCAGCTCCTCTCCTGCTGCTCAGAGGGAAACTCTTCTTTAACCACCAACAGCTGCTGGACGTCTGTAGAGAAGGGTAAACACAGAGAGAGGTTTAGGATTGAGATTAGATTAAGATTAATTACTTTATTAATCCCACAAAGGGGATATTCATCCTCAGCATTTAACCAATCCTTTTTTTTTTACACACAAGTGAACACACCATGCAAGGAGCAGTGGGCGGCACATTACTGCGCCCGGGGAACTAGCGACTCTCCAGTTACAAGTCCGATTCCCAACCTCTGGGCCACGGGCTGCTTTGCATGGAATGCGTCTCACTGTTCACCACATGGTGGTGCAGGTAAAAAACAATCAATTACTTGGTCAAAGACACCTTCTGGAGCTAGACGGAGAAGTGTGTGGTTGCAAGCCATTAAACGGACGGACTGGACCGCTGAAATCATCAGAAATTGTCATACATATATTTAATAACAAACTTAATTGTCTAGAGCTATTGCTGACTTCAGATTCCTGCTCTAATGTAGCTGATCATCACAGGTTGCAGCAGCACTGCTATTAAAAGTTGAGCTGTGTGTCTGTATGAAATGAGCTCTGTGTAAATATGAGAATTTCAGATGATTTCAGCGGTCCAGTCCGTCTGTTTACTGGCTTGCAACCATAGTTGTCTCTGTTTAGCTTCAAAGGGAGTCTTTGACAAAGTAATCAATAAGAATGAAAGGCAGTTTTTATTCTTATTCCTGTTTTGACATCCAGCCACAGAGCCAGACATCATTACCCCCTGAAACTCTTCTGTTTCCCTCTTTTTTCTTATTGTTTTCATAGATCGGCCATTCATAGTAGTCGTTTCTGCAGATTTGAAGTACCATTTACAAACATAGTAGCAATTCTTCTGTCCGTAACACACACAAATCCTGACTTTCAAATAAAATAACCTGCTCTGTGTAACTGAAGTAGAGTAACTAACCTGCTCTGTGTAACTGAAGTAAAGTAACTAACCTGCTCTGGGCAAGTGAAGCTGAGGGTTGAAAACAGCGTCCAGTAGTTTCTGTTGTCGCTCGTTCTTCTCTTTTGAACGACAAAGTTGCTCCTCGTACTCTGCTATCGTTCTTTCAAACAGCCCAAATATCTCTTCAGCAGCCGCAGTCAGTCGCTGCTCCACCAGCGCTCTCACCGTTTGGACTTTAGACATTTTTCACACAGCGACACCAACCTTTTCTCTACACGAACTCCGTCAGAAACACAGTTTGCTCTCCATCAAACAGTCACTCTGACTAGCGCCGCGGTGCTAACCAGCTAGCATGCTAAGCTAACTTGAATGTGTTTGTAGTCTACCGGGAGATGAGTCAGAGGTAAAACATCCAGAAAGAAAAGGTGAACAGCACAAATTCCATTCAGACAGGTTTATCCGGACACACAGAGGCTCTGACGGATCACAACACAAACTTTCTCACGAACAATAAAGAAACTGCGACGAGCTGCCGTCTTGATTAAACAGCGTGAAGTTTGCCACAGTGAAGACGACAGCTTCCGGGGCATAGAAGTTGGTGGGTTTCAAAATAAAACTCCAAATTTTCTGAAATGACAGTCTTCAACGGAAGATAAATTATTAAAACAGACTCATACTATTTCTCAAGGTTGTTGTTTGTGAAGCTTCCAGCCCTTAATTTGGGTCATAATAATAACAAAAATAATTCAGAAAGTATGACGAGCACTTCACTCTTTTCACATTTACTACTGTTGCAGCTAAAATTATTTAAATAAGGCATTTAATAGATAGTTAGATAGTTCTAAGATTAGATTCCTATACTCAGATTCCTGTCCATTCCTAATGCAAGCCACAATAGCAGTGTTGGTCCGAGTACTTCTGGATGTGGCAGGACTCAGAGTTGTATTTGAAGTCTGCTGTATACAGTGTGAACACGAATGGAGCCAGAACAGTCCCTTGTGGAGCCCCTGTACTGCTCATTAATGTCCCAGAAACACAGTTCCCCAACCTGAGATACTGTGGTCTTCCTGTCAGGTAATCAGTGATCCAGGAGATAAAAGAAGATCCACTCCCACCTCTGTGAGCTTGTTTTTGAGTATGTTGGGTTGGATGGTGTTCATTGCGCTTGAAAAATCAAAGAACATGATTCTCACATAATGCCAGTTTCCTCGAGATGAGCAAGGGCACGGTGAAGCATATATAGAGGACAGCATCGTTCACTCGAATGTCTTGTTTGTATGCAAACTGCAGGGGGTTGAGGTTGTCTTTGACCTCAACTCTCAGTAGGCGTACAATCAGCCGCGCCAAGGTCTTCATGATATGAGATGTGAGGGCTACTGGTCTGTAGTCATTAGGCTCAGCTGGACATTTTATTTTTGGTACCGGCAGAATGCAGGAAAAGCAGTAACTTTACTGTAACTGTAGCTACAATGATACGTAAAGTAATTCTACTATAACTGTATCTCTACTGTAACTGTAGCTATAACTGTACATACAGTAACTCTACTGTAACTGCACGGTTCCATTTGGTGATATTGTTACAATGTTACGACTCAACAGATATGAATTTATATCTAGTTCTCACCGCTGAGACTCTGTATGGATCATAGATTGACTGTTGACTAGTGTGACACAATGTTTTAAAAGTAGTTAGAGGCTTTCTAGCCAATTTCAAGCCGAAGCTCAGAACAAATCTTGGTCCCGCCCAGGTTAGCTCCACAGCATGAGTTACCATGGTGACCTAGCCAGATTAAAAGAGAACCACCTTGGAGATACTGATAACCAGGGTTAAACCTCAGGTTACCTGGCTGACCCTCAAATCCAGTTTCGTAGTACAGGGCTCTGAAATCACATAACAGGGATAGCTGGTTTAGGGATTTCTGGCCTAAATTAAAACACAGCATGTCTATTCTTGAACCACAAAATGAAGAAGGGACAACTTTCAGGCAACTTTGGTAAACTAAGAATGTTTTATTTTGTTTTTCTGTTAACAAAAAAGTTGTAATTGTTACACTTCTAAGATCAAATATTTAAATAAAATATCACTTTGTGAACTTTTGTTTTGTGAAACAAAAAAATCTTTTTTTTAATTTAACTATTTAAACAAAACACAACATAAATCACCAATGGACAAACACAGTAAAACAAAAAAACAAAAACAAACAAAACAAAAACAAAACACAAACAAAAAACAAACAAACAAAAAAGAACGACAACAAAATCACAAAACCAGCCTAAATGAATAAATAAAACTACAATAATAAATAAGAACTTTAACACATTAAAACTAAACAAGACACAAACAAAAAAAATCTTACTAAAAAAATCTAAAGATGCTCAATAGACAAGTAAACATCAAATTTCACACCCTTCCCAAAAAAGAGATCACAACATATTTTGTACAAAAGGATTCCTAAGATCATCTAGTTTCATACCAATATGTGATGATCTTCTCTGTTGCCTTCAAACTGAATCTGCCGCATCCTCCAAAAGGTCCAAGGGGTTAATAAAAAGGCTTTCATTGTCACTGATGAGGACCTTTTACTAAGAGTATTGCTAGTTTACTTCCAATCACCACTGTCATCAGTCTCAGGTTCAGGAAAATCTCCAGTATCCTCATCAGTTTCTGGTTCATCTGGATTTGAGTTCCTGGCTGCTTCTGGTCTTCCACAGTCCTCTCCATCAGATTCTGTTTGCATCTCTTCACGTGGGCTGCTGGCTGGAGGCTCTGCCTCTTTGTTCTCCTCAGCTTGATGAAACTTTGAGGACGAGTGGCCAGCACATTTATGTCTTTTGACCTGTGAACTACAGGCAAATCTTTTGCTACAAACACTGCAACTGAAAGGTTTCTCTCCTGTGTGAACTCTCATGTGTATCTTCAGATCACAACTTCCATTGAAACCTTTACCACAAAATGAGCAGGTGAAAGGTCTCTCTCCTGTGTGGAGTCTGGTATGTACATTCCGAGCCGAACGATGACTGAAACCTTTACCACACACTGAGCAGCTGAAAGGTTTCTCTCCTGTGTGAACTCTCATGTGTGTCTTCAGATCCCAACTTCCAGTGAAACCTTTACCACAAACTGAGCAGGTGAAAGGTCTCTCTCCTGTGTGGAGTCTCATGTGTTTCTTTAAAGCCCCACTCTGTGTAAAAGTTTTCTTACAAACTGAGCAGCTGAAATAATCTTTCTCTCCTGTGTGGAGTCTCATGTGTGACTTTAAAGTTCCACTTTGTCTATAATTTTTCTTACAAACTAAGCAGCTGAAAGGTCTCTCTCCAGTGTGGAGTCTCATGTGTTTCTTTAAACCATAATTCCGTGTAAAAGTTTTCTCACAAACTGAGCAGCTGAAAAGTTTCTCTCCTGTGTGGAGACTCATGTGTTTCTTTAAAGATCCACTCTGTGAAAATTTTTTCTTACAAATTGAGCAGCTGAAAGGCCTCTCTCCTGTATGACAAAGCATGTGTCTCTGCAGAACGTGCTTGTAGCCAAACCTTCTCCCACATTCAGAGCAGCTAAATCGTTTCTCACCACAGTTCTCTCCATCAGCTTCTGTTTCCATCTGTTCAGTCTGTGTTTGATGAAGCTGTGAGGACTGAGGTTTCTCTTCATCTTCTTCACTCTTCACAGGGACAGCAGTGAATGTGAACTTGATGATATCAGCCTCCTCCAGCCCCTGAAGCTGCTCTCCCTGCTGACTGGTCCAAGGTTCCTCCGGTTCCTCTTTAATGTGTGGGGGCTCTGGGTCCTCCTGGTCCAGACTGCAGCTCCCCTCCTGCTGCTCAGAGGGAAACTCTTCTTTAACCACCAACAGCTTCTGGACATCTGCAGAGAAGGGTAAACACACACAGAGGCTCTTACAGCAGCTAAAGTAGGGCTGCTTCTTTCTGTTCACATGGCAGATAACGGACATGTACAAAGTGAGTATATTAACCCTTTTTCATGCACAGTTTTAAGTTGTAAACATTTTTTAATTATTTTTGAAGACTGATTGCCTTTTAAATGAATTAACCTGCACTGTCTAACTGAAGTAGAGTAACTGCGGGCGTCCCGGTGGCTCACACTGGTAGAGCGCTTACCATGTAGGCTGAGTCCTTGCTGCGGCGGAGCCGGGTTCGAATCCGGCCTGAGCTCCCTTTGCCGCATGTCTTCCCCTCTATCACCCCCTTTCTATCTCTCAATCAATAAAAGCAAAAAATGCCAAAAAAATAATCTTAAAAAAAAAAAAAAAAAAACTAGAGTAACTGACCTGCTCTGTGTAACTGAAGTAAAATAACTTACCTGCTCTGTGTAACTAATCCTCTTTTTCCAACCTGGAGAAGCTTTACTTCATCTTTACGAACCTCCTGGTCACACCAACCCCCTCTCCTCCCTCCTCCCGAGCCATTTCATCAACTTTTTCTTGGGAAAGATTGAGGACATACACCCGTCATTTACCCATCTTCCCAGCTTTACCCAGCTTCGCAACTTGCCTCTCCTCCTTCCTCGTCATCATCTCCCACTGTCCGCTACTCAAGTGCTTAGCCTAGTAACCTCTGTCCGACCTACCACGATAATGTCTTCTTAGAATTATTCAAATATAATATAACAAGTGACTAACCTGCTCTGGGTAACTGAAGTAAAGTAACTAACCTGCTCTGTGTAACTGAAGAAAAGTAACTCACCTGCTCTGTGTAATTGAAGTAAAGTAATTAACCTGCTCTGTGTAACTGAAGTAAAGTAACTAACCTGCTCTGTGTAACTGAAGTAAAGTAATTAACCTGCTCTGTGTAGGTGAAGCTGAGGGTTGAAAACAGCATCCAGTAGTTTCTGTTGTCGCTGGTTCCTCTCTTTTGAACGATGAAGTTCCGCCTTACACTCCGCTATCCTTCTTGCAAACGGCCCAAATATCTCTTCAGCAGCCGCAGTCAGTCGCTGCTCCACCAGCGCTCTCACCATTTGGACTTGTGGATCTGGATCAGAGTTCCTGTCTGGTTCTGGTCCTCCACAGTCCTCTCCACCAGCTTCTGTTTTCAATTGTTCAGTTTGTGTTTGATGAAGCTGTGAGGACTGAGGTTTCTCTTCATCTTCTTCACTCTTCACAGGGACAGGAGTGAATGTGAACTTGGTGATGTCAGCCTCCTCTAGCCCCTGAAGCTGCTCTCCCTCCTGACTGGTCCAAGGTTCCTCCTGTTCCTCTTTAATGTGTGGGGGCTCTGGCTCCTCCTGGTCCTGGTTCTGGTACAGACTGCAGCTCCTCTCCTGCTGCTCAGAGGGAAACTCTTCTTTAACCACCAACAGCTGCTGGACGTCTGTAGAGAAGGGTAAACACACAGAGAGGATTTTTTACACACAAGAGAACATACCATGCAAGAAGCACTGGGCAGCACATTACTGCACCCGGGGAACTGGTGACTCCCCAGTTACGAGCCAGATTCCTAACTTCTCGGCCACGGACTGCTTTGCATGGAATGCGTCTCACTGTTCACCACATGGTGATGCAGGTAAAAACCAATCAATTACTTTGTCAAAGACACCTTCTGGAGTTAGACGGAAAAGTCTGTGGTTGCAAGCCATTCAACGGACGGACTGGACCGCTGAAATCATCAGAAATTCTCATATATATATTTAATAACATATTTAATTGTCTAGAGCTATTGTTGACTTCAGATTCCTGCTCTAATGTAGCTGATCATCACAGGTTGCAGCAGCACTGCTATTAAAAGTTGAGCTGTTCCGGTCGGTAGGGCAGATGGAGTAGATGTGTAGACGAGAGCTCACGTGAATGCTGAACTTTTCAAACTACCCAGCCCTCAAACTTTACTGTTAAAAAGAACCATTCTTTGTCTTCTTTAATCTCCCGTCCTGTTCTGCCTGAAAAAACTATTTTTTCTCCGAAATGGCCTCGAAAAGCGGAAAATCAAGCAAAAAAGAAGAAGCTAATGTTAGCTTAACGCTGGAAGCCATCACCACGCTGCTCGAACAGCATCGTGCAGACCTAGCCGCTGAGTTTAAGACAGCATTCAGCCAGCTCGACTCGAAGCTCGACCAAACGCGGCTTGCAGAGGAGGACCACGGACAGCGTGTCTCGTCCCTTGAACTCGCTGCAGAAGACATTAGTCAACGAGTTTTGGACTTAGAAAACATCTGCTCGATTCTGAGTGATGACAATGCTAGGCTCAAGGCTAAAGTCTGCGACCTGGAGAGCCGAAGCAGACGTCAAAACGTGCGTATTTTGGGGCTGCCGGAGTCTACTGAAAGCGGACGTCCCACTGATTTTTTTTCGAAGCTGCTGTGCGAGGTATATGGGAGCGAGTTACTGCCATCTCCACCAGAAATCGACAGGGCTCATCGCTCTCTTGCAACGAAACCGGCCCCCGGACAGCGGCCGCGACGAGTCATCCTCCGCCTGCACCGGTACCAGACGAAGGATCTCCTCATCAGAGAGGCACGGCGACGAGGGAAACTCGAATATTGCGGCCAGCCAATTCGGATCGTGGAGGACTACAGTCCCGAAGTTGTTAACCAGCGAGCGGAATACAAAGACGTGATGACTGAACTTTACAAACTGGGTCTGAAGCCGGCTCTGCTCTTCCCCGCCTGGCTCCATCTAACGCTGCCCAGTGGAGCCAGAAAGTGGATCAGCTCTGCGGACGAGGCGCGCGACTTCATCAGGAGCCTCCCCAAGTCCTCGAAAACTTTGTAACGGGACTGTTTAATGACTTTGAACCCAGCAGAGGAAAGGTTAATTTCCTTCGTTTTCTACGCGGTTGATATGATGTTCGGTCCAGTGGTTCATACGTGAGTATTTTAACGCTGTTCCTTTTGACACTTGCTTACACAGACTGTTAATAACATTATATGCAAATCTCACGGTGTTGGTCATTTTGCATTAAAAATGTACCTAAAACTGTATTTACTTCTTCTCTCCGTTTTCATATGAGGCCCCGTCCTGTTAAGAGTTTTATTAATACAGAGTCTAGCTCTGCATTACGACCCTTAAAAACGCCATGCAAGACGTTTTTTCATCTGTGAGCATTTATGTACGTTTGGAGACAATTTTAACTCTACGTTGCCTGGAACTAGATGCTTTATGTTATCTGTAATCATATCTTAGAGCTCACAATTGTTTATTTTTTATTCTTGCTATTTTATCTTGTGAAGACTTTCAGGATTAGGTCTACACATGTTTTGTTTCTTTAGGAGGTGCTGACTCCCCATTTGTTCATGACACGGGAGCAATTGTTAGTTGTGTGTGAGACAGGAAGAGGTTTTGTTGTACAATGTCTGTTCTGAAGAGCTTGCTGCTTTTTTTTTTTTTTTTAGCAGCTGTCTTGGTTCGGGAGGGTGGGTTGGGGGGTTATGTCACTGCCAGTCATTTTTTAATTCTCTCTTCAAATCCAGCACAATGCACTAGTCACACCTTATTTCTTAGTATTCTGCTTAGGCCACTGCGCTCATGTTCTAACTTTATTTATCAAGCGGTATGAACAGACATCTAGATCTATTGAGCTGGAATGTTAAAGGTCTGAACCATCCTGTAAAAAGAAGAAAGGTCTTCTCACATTTGAAACAACTTAAAACTGAAATAGCTTTCTTACAGGAAACCCATATTCGCAATTCAGATAATGTCCGTCTGTTGTCACGATGGTCGGGGCAGGGATTTCACTCCTCTTTTCAAGCCAAAGCCCGGGGACTTTCAATTCTTATAAGTCAAGATATTCCCTTTGTGCAACACAATGTGATTTCTGACAGGTTCGGTCGGTATGTAATTGTCTCAGGTAAACTATGTAACACACTGGTAGTATTTGTAAACATTTATGCTCCTAATGTGGACGACGTAAGTTTTTTTGAACGACTGTTTTCATTGCTTCCAGATCTCAATACATACTCTCTTATTCTCGGAGGTGATTTTAACTGTTCGTTAGACCCGGTTTTGGACCGATCTTCTACTAACCCCAGCACAGCGAGTAGGTCAGCCCGTTTTATTCAAGACTTTCTCTCTAACTATGGTGTTTGTGATATATGGCACTCTTTGCATCCACATGACAGAGAATACTCTTTTTTTCACAAGTTCATCCCACTTATTCAAGGATCAATTATTTCTTTATCAATAACGAACTTATTCCACTGGTTCACTCGTGTGCTTATAAGAGTATTGTCATCTCCGATCACGCCCCTCTTGTCCTGACCATGTCTTTCCCTGGCCTCCCTCAGAGGAACAGACATTGGCGATTCAACTCAACTTTGCTGTCGGATGATAACTTTGTCAAATTCATGCAGGATGAAATAGCCTTTTTTCTAACTACAAATATGTCTCCAGACATGTCTTGTTTAATTGTGTGGGATGTCCTTAAGGCCTACCTTCGGGGGCAGATTATAGCCTACACCGCCCAACTGAAGCGAAAATCCCACCAAGAGAAATTGGACCTTGCCCGTCAAATCAGAGAGATTGACAAACAATACGCCCAGACTAAGTGTCCAGATGTATATAAAAAATGGTTGGAACTTAAGACCAAATTTGATCTGCTCACCGCCTATTCAATTGAACAATCACTTTTAAAGAGTAAAACTATGTTTTATATATATGGAGACAAAACTGACAAACTATTAGCCAATCAACTCAAAGGTCATAAAGCTAAACAAAATATTTCTAGGATCCGGTTACCAAATGGCCTTATAACTACAGATCACCTACAAATTAATGAAGCATTCAGGGACTTTTACACCCAGCTTTACACCTCAGATTGTCAGAGTGATTCTAAAGCAATTTCTGATTTTCTAAGTGGTCTTAATATCCCTAAACTTTCATCTGACATAAATAAAAGATTGGAAGAACCTATATCCCAGGCAGAAATAGCTTCAGCCATCTCTTCAATGCAGTCAGGCAAGTGCGTCGTCTCTCTCGACGCAGAGAAAGCATTTGACCGGGTTGAGTGGGGGTACTTATTTGCTGTGCTGGACAAATTTGGCTTTGGCCCAAAATTTACTTCATGGATTAAATTACTCTATTCACACCCCACAGCCTCAATTCGTACTAACAAACAGCGGTCAAGACCTTTTAGTTTGCATTGCGGAACCCGCCAGGGGTGTCCCCTTAGCCCCATGCTTTTTGATATGGCCATTGAGCCACTTGCTACAGCACTCCGTACTTGCAAGGACATATCTGGCATCTGGAGAGGTAACACAGAGCATAGAGTTTCGCTCTATGCTGATGATCTTCTGCTTTTTATCTCTTACCCAACCACCTCATTACCTCCCGCTCTTTCGCTGCTCAGTCAGTTTGGTAAATTTTCAGGCTACAAGTTAAACCTCAACAAAAGCGAGCTGTTCCCTATCAACAATAAGGCACAAGCTCTGGACCTTGCCAATTTGCCTTTTAAAATTGAAAATAATAAGTTTTCCTATCTAGGTATCTCAGTTACAAGAAAGCACAAAGATCTGTTCCAAGAGAACGTAATCATGTTATTAAATCAAACTAAACAAATATTAGCACAGTGGTCACCCATGTCATTATCTCTTGTCGGTCATATCAACTCAGTCAAAATGACCATTTTACCAAAATTTCTGTACCTTTTCCAGGCCCTACCTCTCTTTATCCCTGTATCCTTCTTCCGACATCTCGATTCAGTTATTTCTTCATATGTGTGGCAGGGTAAACGACCACGTTTGAACAAGAGCCACCTGCAAAAAAACAAGGCTTCTGGAGGTCTCGCTCTTCCAAACTTTCGCTTCTATTATTGGGCTGCTAACTTGCGCTGTCTTGCGTTTTGGTCTTTTTACTACAGCCAACCTGACTGCCCTGACTGGGAAGCGATGGAGATACAGTCGGATGATAATATGTCACTTCTTGCATTCCTTGGAACCCCACTCCCACTTCCCTCACTCAAATGTATAAAAAATCCGGTGGTAAAACATTCTTTAAAAATCTGGGCACAATTTAGGAAATATTTTGGATTCCACAGTTTCTCTCTCCTGAGCCCCATTGCATCAAACCATCTATTTAAACCATCCTGCCAGGATTCTGTTTTTAATGAATGGCACAGGAAGGGTACCATGCGCTTTAAAGACCTGTTCATAGACAACAGCTTGGCGTCTTTTGAGCAGCTAAGTGAAAAATTCAGTCTCCCAAAGTCTAATTTTTTCAGATATCTTCAAGCAAGGCATTTTGTTCTTTCTCATTTATCTGGCTCTTCAATATCAACAGATCTCACCATTGTTGATAGAGTCCTCTCTATAAATCCACTTAAAAAAAAGTTAATTTCAGTTCTTTATAACATGATATTGGATCTTAGGCGCGCCTCCACGGACAGGCTTAGAACAGCATGGGAGGAAGACTTGGGTCTCCCTTTATCAGAAGACACTTGGACTTCCATACTGGTTAACTCAACCTCCCTCTGTGCGAGTCACAGCTTAATTCAGTTCAAAGTGGTGCACAGGGCTCATATCTCAAAAGCAAAACTATCCTCTATGTACCCTGATCAGCCCCCATTGTATCAAATGCGGTTTTGCTGAGGCTTCACTCATTCACATGTACTGGTCCTGTTCGAGCCTTACCAACTATTGGAGGGAAATTTTCCATACACTCTCTTGGGTGTTAGGCATCAGGTTGGAACCAAACCCGTTGATCGCTATTTTTGGGTTTGTGGAGGCAGAGGTGGAGTTATCCAAAGAAAAACAACGTACTATATCCTTTGTCTCCCTGCGAGCTAGACGACTGATCCTGCTCAGGTGGAGAGATGCCTCCTCTCCAACTCATGCACAATGGCTAGAAGAAATCATGTCCTGCTTAAAATTGGAGAAGGTTAGATACTCGCTAAAGCAATCAAGTGGGAGATTTCAGAAAACGTGGGGTACTTGAAGACTGCCATTAGGTGCAGCTTAGCAAAGCTAAGTACTCTGCTTATTTTTAGCGCAGGCTTTAGATGTGGCAATGTGCTCATATTATTGTAGTGTATTGGCAGTGACTAGGGAGGGGTTATTTTACATATGAAGATTTTATTTGTTATATTTTCCTTCTTTTCGGTAAATCGTTACATTTGGTTGTTTTGTTTTTTTGTTTGTTTGTTTTCTGTGTTCTGTCTGGACACATTGGTGCTAATTGTTGTACTCATGTCTACCCCATGTCTTTGTAATTACCATTCAGCATTGCACTTTTGTTATACTGAAAATCCTTCAATAAACAGATTTTGATTTAAAAAAAAAGTTGAGCTGTGTCTGTATGAAATGAGCTCTGTGTAAATATGAGAATTTCAGATGATTTCAGCGGTCCAGTCCGTCCGTTTACTGGCTTGCAACTATAATCGTCTCTGTTTAGCTTCAAAGGGAGTTTTTGACAAAGTCATCAATAAGAATGAAAGGCAGTTTTTTTTTTCTTATTCCTGTGTTTGACATCCAACCACAGAGCCAGACTAGCCTGGGTATACCCAGACTGCCTTGCGCGCTCGATTTAATTTCGAACTGCCAAGGGGTCTGGAAACTAGAGGGAGATCTTAGCCCTGTTTTAGGGATCCAATCACAGAGCGGGGAGGGACGGCAAGACGATGACGCATACTACCCGGCAGACGGAAGCTTGTAGTTTTCTTACGGATCCTGCAGCAGACGCGAAACTCTCTTTAGCTGTAGATGGTGTTTTAAATAGTTTAGAGCGAAAGTTGAAAGGCGAAAGGTCTCTCGGCGGCTCCGCTGCTGGCTCCGCTATTGTAACGCCGGTGATCTCGCTACCAGCCGGGGGACAGCGGGGCCGCCGAGAGACCCGCAGCAGCTTGTTTATTGCCCATAAAATCAGTGGATGTGTGTGGCAGAATGACATGAGGGGGAATAAAGCGTGAAAATAAATAATCTTGCAGAAAGCGAGAACTGGAGAAGCAAAGCAGCAGCAACACTCTCTCACAGACACACACACAACAAACATCCATCTCTGTTGCTCTACTACGTCATCTGGTATAACTGATCTGATTGGCTAAGAGCTACCTACAGACGCTTTGATAGACATTCTAAGCGTCCAATAAACGGCTCCGGAGGATCGTAAACCACACCTCCTCTACGGAGAAATACATTGCTCGTTGCCAGACTAGACCTCATTTGAGAATAGTCTGGTGTTAGCCAGGCTAGAGCCAGACATCATTACCCCCTGAAATTCTTCTGTGTCCCTCTTTTTTCTTATTGTTTTCATAGATCGGTCATTAATAGTAGTCGTTTCTGCAGATTTAAAGTACCATTTACAAACATAGAAGCAGTTCTTCTGTCCGTAACACACACAAATCCTGACTTTCAAATAAAATAACCTGCTCAGTGTAACTAAAGTAAAGTAACTAACCTGCTCTGTGTAACTGAAGTAAAGTAACTTACCTGCTCTGTGTAGCTGAATCTGAGGGTTGAAAACAGCGTCCAGTAGTTTCTGTTGTCGCTCGTTCTTCTCTTCTGAACGACAAAGTTGCTCCTCGTACTCTGCTATCGTTCTTTCAAACAGCCCAAATATCTCTTCAGCAGCCGCAGTCAGTCGCTGCTCCACCAGCGCTCTCACCGTTTGGACTTTAGACATTTTTCACACAGTGACACCAACTTTTTCTCCATACAAACTCCGTCAGAAACACAGTTTGCTCTCCATCAAACAGTCACTCTGACTAGCGCTGTGGTGCAAACCAGCTAGCTTGCTAAGCTAACTTGAATGTGTTTGTAGTCTACCGGGAGATGAGTCAGAGGTAAAACATCCAGAAAGAAAAGGTGAACAGCACAAAGTCCATTCAGACAGGTTTATCCGGACACACAGAGGCTCTGACGGATCACAACACAAATTTTCTCACGAACAATAAAGAAACTGCGACGAGCTGCCGTCTTGATTAAACAGCGGGAAGTTTGCCACAGTGAAGACGACAGCTTCCGGGGCATAGAAATTGGTGGGTTTCAAAATAAAACTCCAAATTTTCTGAAATGACAGTCTTCAACGGAAGATAAATTATTAAAACAGACTCATACTATTTCTCAAGGTGGTTGTTTGTGAAGCTTCCAGCCATAATTTGGGTCATAATAATAACAAAAAATAATTCAGAAAGTATGAAGAGCACTTCACTTTTTTCACATTTACTAATGTTGCAGCTAAAATTATTTAAATAAGGCATTTAAACAGAAGTTTAAAACGAACAATGGCCAATCAGGAGGAAACAAAAAAAACAAAACATTCTGTTTTAAAGGAATTATACAGTATTTCATATGCAAGTGAACATCAACCTTATTAATAATATAGTGAAGTATTAATGTCTGCTACCTTATTTTACAGGAGAGTCATTTCAGAGAATTCTAAATGTCCAGAGAACTTTTCAGTGAAAAACAACAACCTCACATCAGCTGACAGCTAAGACGGTACATACAGTAACTCTACTGTACTTGCAGCAACAACGATGCATTCATGCTCATTTCTTAATTCGTTTTGACGTTCAGTAGGAGATAGTTCTTAGATCAGATCTTTATATTCAGATTCCTGTCCATTCCTAATGCAAGCCACAATAGCAGTGTTGGTCCGAGTACTTCTGGATGTGGCAGGACTCAGAGTTGTATTTGAAGTCTGCTGTATACAGTGTGAACACGAATGGAGCCAGAACAGTCCCTTGTGGAGCCCCTGTACTGCTCATTAATGTCCCAGAAACACAGTTCCCCAACCTGAGATACTGTGGCCTTCCTGTCAGGTAATCAGTGATCCAGGAGATAAAGGAAGATCCACTCCCAGCTCTGTGAGCTTGTTTTTGAGTATGTTGGGTTGGATGGTGTTCATTGCGCTTGAAAAATCAAAGAACATGATTCTCACATAATGTGAGTTTCCTCGAGATGAGCAAGGGCACGGTGAAGCATATATAGAGGACAGCATCTTTCACTCCCATGTGTTGTTTGTATGTAAACTGCAGGGGGTCGAGGTTGTCTTTGACTTCAACTCTCAGTAGGCGTACAATCAGCGGCATCAAGGTCTTCATGATATGAGATGTGAGGGCTACTGGTCTGTAGTCATTAGGCTCAGCTGGACATTTTATTTTTGGTACCGGCAGAATGCAGGAAAAGCAGTAACTCTACTGTAACTGTAGCTACAACAATACATAAAGTAATTCTACTGTAACTGTATCTCTACTGTAACTGTAGCTATAACTGTACATACAGTAACTCTACTGTAACTGCAAGGTTCCGTTTGTTGACATTATTACAATGTTACGACTCAACAGATATGAATTTATATCGAGTTCTCACCGCTGAGAATCTGTATGAATCATAAATTGACTGCTGACTAGTGTGAGACACTGTTTTAAAAGTAGTTCGAGGCTTTCTAGCCAATTTCAAGCCAAACCTCAGAACAAATCTTGGTCCCGCCCAGGTTAGCTCTGCAGCGTGAGTTACCATGACGACCTAGCCAGGTTAAAAGAGAACCACCTTGGAGATACTGATAACCAGGGTTAAACCTCAGGTTACCTCGCTAACCCTGAAATCTCACACAGGCCTCTGAAATCACATAACAGGGATAGCTGGTTTAGGGATTTCTGGCCTAAATTAAAACACAGCATGCCTATCCTCGTATCACAAACTGAAGAAGGGACAACTTTCAGGCAACTTTGGGAAACCAAGAATGTTTTTTATTTTGTTTTGCTGTTAGAAAAAAATAAAGTTGTAATTGTTACACTTCTAAGATCAAATATTTAATTAAAACATCAGTTTGTCAACACTTGTTTTGTAAAACAAAAACAAATCTTACTAAAATATCTAAAGATGCTGAATGGACAAGTGAACATCAAATTTCACACCCTTCCCAACAAGAGATCACAACATATTTTGTACAAAAGGATTCCTAAGATCATCTAGTTTCATACCAATATGTGATGATCTTCTCTGTAGCCTTCAAACTGAATCTGCCACACCCTCCAAAATGTGCAAGGAGTTAATAAAAAGGCTTTCATTGTCACTGATGAGGACCTTTTACTAAGAGCATTGCTAGTTTACTTCCAATCACCACTGTCATCAGTCTCAGGTTCAGGAGAATCTCCAGTATCCTCATCAGTTTCTGGTTCATCTGGATTTGAGTTCCTGGCTGGTTCTGGTCTTCCACAGTCCTCTCCATTAGCTTCTGTTAGCATCTCTTCATGTGGGCTGCTGGCTGGAGGCTCTGCCTCTTTGTTCTCCTCAGCTTGATGAAACTTTGAGGACGAGCGGCCAGCACATTTATGTCTTTTGACCTGTGAACTACGGGCAAATCTTTTGCTACAAATACGGCAACTGAAAGGTTTCTCTCCTGTGTGAACTCTCATGTGTCTCTTCAGATCACAACTTCCACTGAAACCTTTACCACAAAATGAGCAGGTGAAAGGTCTCTCTCCTGTGTGGAATCTCATGTGTTTCTTTAAACCCCCACTCTGTGTAAAAGTTTTCTTACAAATTGAGCAGCTGAAATAATCTCTCTCTCCTGTGTGGAGTCTCAAGTGTTTCTTTAAACCATAATTCCGTGTAAAAGTTTTCTCACAAAGTGAGCAGCTGAAAGGTTTCTCTCCTGTGTGGAGACTCATGTGTTTCTTTAAAGATCCACTATGTGAAAAATTTTTCTTACAAACTGAGCAGCTGAAAAGATTCTCTCCTGTGTGGAGTCTCATGTGTTTCTTTAAAGTTCCACTCTGTGAAAATTTTTTCTTACAAATTGAGCAGCTGAAAGGTTTCTCTCCTGTATGACAAAGCATGTGCCTCTGCAGAACGTGCTTGTAGCCAAACCTTCTCCCACATTCAGAGCAGCTAAATCGTTTCTCACCACAGTCCTCTCCATCAGCTTCTGTTTCCATCTGTTCAGTCTGTGTTTGATGAAGCTGTGAGGACTGGGGTTTCTCTTCATCTTCTTCACTCTTCACAGGGACAGGAGTGAATGTGAACTTGATGATATCAGCCTCCTCCAGCCCCTGAAGCTGCTCTCCCTCCGGACTGGTCAAAGGTTCCTCCGGTTCCTCTTTAATGTATGGGGGCTCTGGCTCCTCCTGGTCCTGGTCTTGGTCCAGACTGCAGCTCCTCTCCTGCTGCTCAGAGGGAAACTCCTCTTTACCCACCAACAGCTTCTGGACATCTGCAGAGAAGGGTAAACACACAGAGAGGCTCTTACAGCAGCTCAAGTAGGGCTGCCACGATGCTTCTGACTGTTCACATGGCAGATAACGGACATGTACAAAGTGAGTCTTTTAACCCTTTTTCTTGCACAGTTTTAAGTTGTAAACATTTTTTAATTATTTTTGAAGACTGATTGCCTATTAAACGAATTAACCTGTACTGTGTAACTGAAGTAGAGTAACTGACCTGCTCTGTGTAACTGAAGTAAAATAACTAACCTGCTCTGTGTAACTAATCCTCTTTTTCCAACCCGGAGAAGCTTTACTCAATCTTTACGAACCTCCTGGTCCCACCAACCCCCTCTCCTCCCTCCTCCTGAGCCATTTCATCAACTTTTTCTTGGGAAAGATTGAGGACATACACTCGTCATTTACCCATCCAGCTTCAGAACTCGCCTCTCCTCCTTCCTCGTCATCATCTCCCACTGTCTTCAACTCAAGTGCTTAGCCTAGTAACCTCTGTCTGACCTACCACGATAATGTCTTCTTAGAATTATTCAAATATAATATAACAAGTAACTAACCTGCTCTGGGTAACTGAAGTGAAGTAACTAACCTGCTCTGTGTAACTGAAGAAAAGTAACTCACCTGCTCTGTGTAATTGAAGTAAAGTAATTAACCTGCTCTGTGTAACTGAAGTAAAGTAATTAACCTGCTCTGTGTAACTGAAGTAAAGTAACTAACCTGGTCTTTGTAACTGAAGTAAAGTAACTAACCTGGTCTTTGTAACTGAAGTAAAGTAACTAACCTGCTCTGTGTAACTGAAGTAAAGTAACTAACCTGCTATGTAACTGAAGTAAAGTAACTAACCTGCTCTTTGTAACTGAAGTAAAGTAACTAACCTGCTCTGTGTAACTGAAGTAAAGTAATTAACCTGCTCTGTGTAGGTGAAGCTGAGGGTTGAAAACAGCATCCAGTAGTTTCTGTTGTCGCTCGTTCTTCTCTTTTGAACGATGAAGTTCCTCCTTACACTCCGCTATCCTTCTTGCAAACGGCCCAAATATCTCTTCAGCAGCCGCAGTCAGTCGCTGCTCCACCAGCGCTCTCACCGTTTGGACTTGTGGATCTGGATCAGAGTTCCTGTCTGGTTCTGGTCCTCCACAGTCCTCTCCACCAGCTTCTGTTTTCAATTGTTCAGTTTGTGTTTGATGAAGCTGTGAGGACTGAGGTTTCTCTTCATCTTCTTCACTCTTCACAGGGACAGGAGTGAATGTGAACTTGGTGATGTCAGCCTCCTCCAGCCCCTGAAGCTGCTCTCCCTGCGGACTGGTCCAAGGTTCTTCCTGCTCCTCTTTAATGTGTGGGGGCTCTGGGTCCTCCTGGTCCTGGTCCAGACTGCAGCTCCTCTCCTGCTGCTCAGAGAGAAAATCTTCTTTAACCACCAACAGCTGCTGGACGTCTGTAGAGAAGGGTTAACACACAGAGAGGATTTTTTACACACAAGTGAACACACCATGCAAGGAGCAGTGGGCAGCACATTAATGCACCCGGGGAACTGGCGACTCTCCAGTTATAAGCTCGATTCCCAACCTCTGGACCACGGACTACTTTGCATGGAATGCGTCTCACTGTTCACCACATGGTGGTGCAGGTAAAAACCAATCAATTACTTTGTCAAAGACACCTTCTGGAGCTCGACGGAAAAGTCTGTGGTTGCAAGCCATTCAAAGGACGGACTGGACCGCTGAAATCATCAGAAATTCTCATATACATATTTAATAACATATTTAATTGTCTAGAGCTATTGTTGACTTCAGATTCCTGCTCTAATGTAGCTGATCATCACGGGTTGCAGCAGCACTGCTATTAAAAGTTGAGCTGTGTGTCTGTATGAAATGAGCTCTGTGTAAATACTAGAATTTCAAATGATTTCAGCGGTCCAGTCCGTCCGTTTACTGGCTTGCAACCATAGTTGTCTCTGTTTACCTTCAAAGTGAGTCTTTGACAAAGAAATCAATAAGAATGAAAGGCAGTTTTTTTTCTATTCTTGTTTTGACACCCAACCACACAGCCAGACATCATTACCCCCTGAAACTCTTCTGTTGCCCTCTTTTTTCTTATTGTTTTCATAGATCGGTTATTAATAGGAGTTGTTTCTGCAGATTTAAAGTAACATTTACAAACATAGTAGCAGTTCTTCTGTCCGTAACACACACAAATCCTGACTTTTAAATAAAATAACCTGCTTTGTGTAACTGAAGTAAAGTAACTAACCTGCTCTGTGTAACCAAAGTAAAGTAACTTACCTGCTCTGTGTAAGTGAAGCTTAGGGTTGAAAACAGCGTCCAGTAGTTTCTGTTGTCGCTCGTTCTTCTCTTTTGAACGACAAAGTTGCTCCTCGTACTCTGCTATCGTTCTTTCAAACAGCCCAAATATCTCTTCAGCAGCCGCAGTCAGTCGCTGCTCCACCAGCGCTCTCACCGTTTGGACTTTAGACATTTTTCACACAGTGACACCAACTTTTTCTCCACACAAACTCTGTCAGAAACACAGTTTGCTCTCCATCAAACAGTCACTCTGACTAGCGCTGTGGTGCTAACCAGCTAGCATGCTAAGCTAACTTGAATGAGTTTGTAGTCTACCGGGAGATGAGTCAGAGGTAAAACATCCAGAAAGAAAAGGTGAACAGCACAAAGTCCATTCAGACAGGTTTATCCGGACACACAGAGGCTCTGACGGATCACAACACAAACGTTCTCACGAACAATAAAGAAACTGCTACGAGCTGCCGTCTTGACTAAACAGCGTGAAGTGAGCCGCATTAAAGACGACTGCTTCCGGGGAAGAGGAGACTTGGATTTCAAAATAAAAGTCCAAAATTTCTGAAATGACATTTCCTCTGACAAACACACAGGAAGATGATTTATTAAAACAGACTCATAATATTTCTCAAGGGTGTTGTTTGTGATGCTTCCGGCCACAATTTGGGTCATAATAATAACAATAATAATAATCATTCAGAAAGTATTAAGAATCAAATCAAATCAAATCAAATCAATTTTACTTAAATAGCCCAAAATCACAAATCACAGATTTGCCTCAAAGGGCTTCACAGACTGTACATGGTATGACTCCCTCTGTCCTTAGACCCTCACACCGGCCAGGGAAAAACTCCTTAAAAAAAAAAAGAAGAAAAAGAAGAAGAAACCTCAGGGAGAGCGACAGAGGAGGGATCCATCTCCCAGGACGGACAGACGTGCAATAGATGTCGTTGTACAGGGCAGGTCAACAGAGTAGAATAGAGTAGATAGAGGTTGGGGGGGGAGAGGGCCCCGGTGTATCGTGTCCCCCGACACATTGGGCCTATAGCGGCATAACTAGGGGCTGGTCCAAGGCAGGCAAGTTTTATGTTTACTCTTGAATAAAGACAGGGTGTCTGCCTCCCGTACTGAGACTGGGAGATGATTCCACAAGAGAGGAGCTTGATAACTGAAGGCTCTGGCTCCCAATCTAGTTTTAAGGACTTTAGGAACCACAAGTAACATAGAATTTTGGGAACGTAGTGCTCGAGAAGGGTAATATGGCATTATGAGGTCTTTAAGATATGATGGTGCCCCCTGACCATTTAGAGCTTTGTAAGTAAGAAGAAGGATTTTAAACTCAATTCTGGATTTTACAGGGAGCCAGTGCAGCGAAGCTAGAACAGGAGAAATATGATCTCTTTTCTTGGTTCTTGTTAGAACACGAGCCGCAGCGTTCTGGACTAACTGAAGAGTTTTAAGGGATTTATTGGAGCAGCCTGACAGTAAGGAATTACAGTAATCTAACCTTGAAGAAACAAAAGCATGAACTCATTTTTCTGCATCCTTTTGAGACAGGATGTGTCTAATTTTTGTAATATTACGTAGGTGAAAAAATGCAGTCCTTGAAGTTTGTTTTATATGGGAGTTAAATGACAGATCCTGATCAAAGATAACTCCAAGATTCCTTATGGTGGTATTGGAGGCCAGGGTAATGCCATCGATGCTAATTAAGTCTTTAGATAATGAGTTTCAGAGGTGTTCGGGTCCCAGTACAATCACTTCCGTTTTTTCCGAGTTTAACATTAGGAAGTTGTGGACCATCCAGGTTTTTATGTCTTTAAGGCATGCATTTAGTTTGGCTAGCTGATCAGTTTCACATGGCTTGATTGATATATATAACTGAGTGTCATCAGCATAACAATGAAAGTTAATTGAATGTTTTCTAATTATATTACCTAGAGGGAGCATATAAAGGGTGAATAAAATTGGTCCAAGCACAGAACCCTGTGGAACACCGTGGTTAACATCAGTGCGCACGGAGGATTCGTTGTTCACATGAACAAACTGGAAACGGTCTAATAAGTACGATTTAAACCAGCCCAGTGCCGTTCCTCTAATGCCAATTACATGTTCCAGTCTCTGTAATAGGATACGATGGTCAATTGTATCAAATGCAGCACTCAGATCTAGTAAGACAAGGACAGAGACAAGTCCATTGTCAGAAGAAATTAAAAGGTCATTTGTAATTTTTACCAATGCTGTTTCTGTGCTATGATGAGTTCTAAATCCTGACTGGAAGTCCTCATATAAACTATTGTGTTGAAGAAAATCACAAAGCTGATTTGCGACTGCTTTCTCCAGGATCTTTTTCAGGAGGTTTAATTACAGCTACTTTAAATGATTGTGGCACATAGCCTGTTCATAATGACAAGTTGATTGCATCTAAGAAAGAAGTACCAGTTAAAGGTAGAACCTCTTTAAGCAGCCTTGTTGGTATGGGGTCTAGGAGTACCCGTTTCTAAGGCTCCAGGGTTTAAGGATGCCTCAGTACCAGTTAATGGCAGCAGGTAGTGAATTTTATTTCTAATAGTTATAATTTTCTCATTGAAAAAGCTCATAAAATCATTACTAGTGAGGGCAATAGGAATACATGGTTCAATAGAGCTGTGACTCTCTGTCAGCCTGGCTACAGTGCTGAAAAGGAATCTTGGGTTGTTCTTATTTTTCTCAATTAATGACGAATAATAGGCTGATCTGGCTTTACGGAGGATTGTCTTATATGTTTTAAGACTGTCCTGCCAGGTTAAAAGAAATTCATCCAGCTTAGTTGAACGCCATTTCCTTTCGAGCTTAAGTGAAATTTGCTTCAGTTCACGGGTTTGAGAATTGTACCATGGAGTTAACTTTTTCTGTTTTATTATTTTCTTTTTTAGTGGGGCAATAAAATCTAGCGTTGTTCGCAGTGAATCTGCAGTACTGTCGACAAAGTTATCAATTAGGGAGGGACTGAAGTTAACATAGTCCTCTGTTATGTTGGAGCACGACAAAGAGTTAAAGACAGGTGGAATCACTTCCTTGAACTTAGCTACAGCACTATCAGATAGACATCTAGTGTAGAAACTCTTGCTTATTAGCGAGTAGTCCAGTAGCAGGACTTCAAAAGTTATTAAATAATGGTCTGATAACACAGGATTTTGTGGGAAAACTATTAAATGTTCAATTTCAATCCCATACGTCAGCACAAGGTCGAGGGTGTGGTTAAAAGAGTGAGTGGCTTCATGGACTTTCTGATTAAAGCCAATTGATTCTAGTAAGGAGATAAAAGCAGTACTAAGGCTATCATTATCAACGTCAACATGAATATTAAAATCACCTACAATAATTACCTTATCTGTAATTAGTACTAGGCTTGATAAAAACTCAGAGAATTGTGATAAGAATTCAGAATATGCACCGGGAGGCCGGTAAATTATGACAAATAGGATTGGCTGTTGGTTTTTTCAGGTTGGGTGTGAAAGACCCAACCAGCAGGTTTTGGGGTAATTAGAAGGTTTGACTCATATATCGCTGCAACTCCTCCTCCTCGGCATGTGCCACGAGGGATATGAGTATTAATATGACTAGGAGGAGAAGATTCATTTAGGCTGACATATTCTTCATCACGCAGCCAGGTTTCAGTTAGACAAAGTAAGTCAATATTGCAATCTGATATTAACTCATTTACTAATAAAGCTTTAGATGATAAGGATCTAATGTTGAAGAGTCCACATTTAATTATTTGGGGTTTTTGTTTATTTGCAGTTGAAGTTTCAATTTTTAGGTTAGGTTATTTTGGGTAACTCCTCTTATGATAGAACCTGGTTTAAATAACTTAACTTTGGGAGGACGGGGGACAGACACAGTCTCTATGGGGTTTTGGGTGGATGACTGCTCAAAGGGAAAGGCAGAGAAGTGTTTTACACTGCGACTCTGCCTCCTGGTCTCAACTCTGACTTGTCACGGGTTTGGACCGCTAATAAACTTGGTCAGGTTGCTCGATATGAGAGCGGCTTCATCCAAAAACATAAAGTAATTCAACTGAAACTATATCTCTACTGTAACCGCAGCTACAATGATACATACAGTAAATCTACTGTAACTGCACGGTTCCGTTTGGTGACATTTTTACAATGTTACGACTCAACAGATATGAATTTATATCTAGTTCTCTCCACTGAGACTCTGTATGGATCATAGATGGACTGTTGACTAGTGTGAGACACTGTTTTAAAAGTAGTTAGAGGCTTTCTAGCCAATTTCAAGCCGAAGCTCAGAACAAATCCTGGTCCCGCCCAGGTTAGCTCTGCAGCATGAGTTACCATGGTGACCTAGCCAGGATAAAAGGGAACCACCTTGGAGATACTGATAACCAGGGTTAAACCTCAGGTTACCTCACTGACCCTCAAATCCAGCTTTGTAGTACAGGCCTCTGAAATCACATAACAGGCATAGCTGGTTTAGGGATTTCTGGCCTAAATTAAAACACAGCATGCCTATCCTCGTGCCACAAACTGAAGAAGGGACAACTTTCAGGCAACTTTGGTAAACTAAGAATGTTTTTATTTTGTTTTGCTATTTTAAAAAAAAATGTAATTGTTACACTTCTATGATCAAATATTTAATTAAAACATCAGTTTGTGAACTTTTGTTCTGTTAAACAAAACAAAAATCTTACTAAAAAATCTAAAGATGCTCAATAGACAAATAAACATCAAATTTCACCCCCTTCCCAACAAGAGATCACGACATATTTTGTACAAAAGGATTCCTAAGATCATCTAGTTTCATACCAATATGTGATGATCTTCTCTGTAGCCTTCAAACTGAATCCACCACACCCTCCAAAAGGTCCAAGGGGTTAATAAAAAGGCTTTCATTCTCACTGATGAGGACCTTTTAATAAGGGGTTTACTAGTTTACTTCCAATCATCCCTGTCATCAGTATCAGGTTCAGGAGAATCTCCAGTATCCTCATCAGTTTCTGGTTCACCTGGATTTGAGTTCCTGGCTGCTTCTGGTGTTCCACAGTCCTCTCCATCAGCTTCTGTTTGCATCTCTTCATGTGGGCTGCTGGCTGGAGGCTCTGCCTCTTTGTTCTACTCAGCTTGATGACGCTTTGAGGATGAGCGGCCAGCACATTTATGTCTTTTGACCTGTGAACTACAGGCAAATCTTTTGCTACAAATACGGCAACTGAAAGGTTTCTCTCCTGTGTGAACTCTCATGTGTATCTTCAGATCACAACTTCCATTGAAACCTTTACCACAAACTGAGCAGGTGAAAGGTCTCTCTCCTGTGTGGAGTCTCATATGTCTATTACAAGCTGAACTATGACTGAAACTTTTACCACACACTGAGCAGCTGAAAGGTTTCTCTCCAGTGTGGAGTCTGAAATGTCTATTCCGAGCTGAACTATGACTGAAACTTTTACCACACACTGAGCAGCTGAAAGATTTCTCTCCTGTGTGGACTCTCATGTGTGTCTTCAGATACTGACTTCGCTTGAAACCTTTACCACAAACTGAGCAGGTGAAAGGTTTCTCTCCTGTGTGGCGTCTCATGTGTGACTTTAAAGTATAACTCTGTGTAAAAGTTTTCTCACAAACTGAGCAGCTGAAAGGTTTCTCTCCTGTGTGGATTCTCATGTGTGATTTTAAAGTTCCACTTCGTGTAAAAGTTTTCTTGCAAACTGAGCAGCTGAAAAGATCCTTTCCTGTGTGGCGTCTCATGTGTGACTTTAAAGTTGCACTCCATTTAAAAGTTTTCTTACAAACTGAGCAGCTGAAAGGTTTCTCTCCTGTGTGGAGTCTCATGTGTGACTTTAAAGTTACACTCCATGTAAAAGTTTCCTTACAAACTGAGCAGCTGAAAGGTTTCTCTCCTGTATGGAGTCTCATGTGTGCATTTAAAGTTTTACTCTGTGTAAAAGTTTTCTTACAAACTGAGCAGCCGAAAAGATTTTCTCCTGTGTGGAGTCTCATGTGTACATTTAAAGTATCACTCCGTGTAAAAGTTTTCTTACAAACTGAGCAGCTGAAAAGATTCTCTCCTGTGTGGAGTCTCATGTGTTTCTTTAAAGTTCCACTCTGTGAAAATGTTTTCTTACAAATTGAGCAGCTGAAAGGTTTCTCTCCTGTATGAGAAAGCATGTGACTCTTCAGAACGTGCTTGTAGCCAAATCTTCTCCCACACTCAGAGCAGCTGAATTGTTTCTCACCAGCACTAAATCTGGAATCTCTGAAAGGGCCGCCATCTTTTTTCAAACAGTTCAAACCTGACTGAGGTTCTCTGGTCTCCTTGCAATCAGCACTGTTATCAGTCTCAGGTTCAGAAGAGTCTGCAGGCTCGTCACCAGTATCAAGTTGTAAATGTGGTTCTGGATCAGAGTTCCTGTCTGGTTCTGTTCCTCCACAGTCCTCTCTATCAGCTTCTGTTTCCATCTGTTCAGTCTGTGTTTGATGAAGCTGTGAGGACTGAGGTTTCTCTTCATCTTCTTCACTCTTCACAGGGACAGGAGTGATTGTGAACTTGGTGATATCAGCCTCCTCCAGCCCCTGAAGCTGCTCCCCCTGCTGACTGGTCCAAGGTTCCTCCTGTTCCTCTTTAATGTGTGGGGGCTCTGGGTCCTCCTGGTCCTGGTCCAGACTGCAGCTCCTCTCCTGCTGCTCAGAGGGAAACTCTTCTTTAACCACCAACAGCTGCTGGACGTCTGTAGAGAAGGGTAAACACACACAGAGGTTTAGGATTAAGATTAGATTAAGATTAATTACTTTATGAATCCCACAAAGGGGATATTCATCCTCAGCATTCAACCCATCCTCATTTTTTACACACAAGTGAACTCCAGTTACAAGCTCGATTCCCAACCTCTGGGCCACGGACTGCTTTGCATGGAATGCGTCTCACTGTTCACCACATGGTGGTGCAGGTAGAAACCAATCAACTACTTTGTGAGCTCAATGGAGAAGTTTGTTGTTGCAAGCTATTAAACGGATGGACTGGACTGCTGAAATCATCAAGAATTGCCATATACATATTTCATAACAAATTTAATTGTCAATAGCTATTGTTGACTTCAGATTCTTGCTCTAATGTAGCTGATCATCACAGGTTGCAGCAGCACTGCTATTAAAAGTTGAGCTGTGTGTCTGTATGAAATGAGCTCTGTGTAAATATGAGAATTTCAGATAATTTCAGCGGTCCAGTCCGTCCGTTTACTGGCTTGAAACCATAGTTGTCTCTGTTTAGCTTCAAAGGGAGTCTCTGACAAAGTAATCAATAAGAATGAAAGGCAGTTTTTATTCTTATTCCTGTTTTGACATCCAACCACACAGCCAGACATCATTACCCCCCGAAACTCTTTTCATAGATCAGTCATAGTTGTTTTGCAGATTTAAAGTAAAATTTACACAGTTCTTCTGTCCGTAACACACAGAAATCCTGACTTTTAAATAAAATTACCTGCTCTGTGTAAGCGAATCTGAGGGTTGAAAACAGCGTCCAGTAGTTTCTGTTGTCGCTCGTTCTTCTCTTTTGAACGACAAAGTTGCTCCTCGTACTCTGCTATCGTTCTTTCAAACAGCCCAAATATCTCTTCAGCAGCCGCAGTCAGTCGCTGCTCCACCAGCGCTCTCACCGTTTGGACTTTAGACATTTTTCACACAGTGACACCAACTTTTTCTCCACACAAACTCCGTCAGAAACACAGTTTGCCCTGAATCAAACAGTCACTCTGACTAGCGCCGCGGTGCTAACCAGCTAGCATGCTAAGCTAACTTGAATGTGTTTGTAGTCTCCTGGGAGATGAGTCAGAGGTAAAACATCCAGAAAGAAAAGGTGAACAGCACAAAGTCCATTCAGACAGGTTTATCCGGACACACAGAGGCTCTGACGGATCACAACACAAACTTTCTCACTAACAATAAAGAAACTGCTACGAGTTGCCGTCTTGATTAAACAGCGTGAAGTTAGCCGCATTAAAGACATTTTCCGGGGCAGAGGAGACGATGGGTTTCAAAATAAAAGTCCAACATTTCTGAAATGACAGACTTACTCTGACAAACACACAGGAAGATTATTAAAACAGATTCAAAATATTTCTCAAAGTTGTTGTTTGTGATGCTTCCAGCCACAATATGGGTCATAATAATAATAATAATAATAACAATAATAATAATCATTCAGAAAGTATTAAGAACACTTCAGTCGTTTCACATTTACTAATGTTGCAGCTAAAATTATTTAAATAAGGCATTTAACCAGCAGTTTAAAATGAACAATAGCCAATCAGGATGAAGCAAAAATAAAAAACATTCTGTTTTAAAGGAATTATACAGTATTTCATATGGAAGTGAACATCAACCTTATTAATAATATAGTGAAGTATTAATGTCTGCTACCTTATCTTACAGGAGAGTCATTTCAGAGAACTCTAAATGTCCAGAGAACTTTTCGGTGAGAAACAACAACCTCACACATAAGACGACTGCTACGACACATACAGTGTTAACTGCAGCTACAATGATGTACACAGTAATTCTACTGGAACTGCACGGTTCTGTTTGGTGACATTAATACAGTGTTACGACTCAACAGATATAAATTTATATCTAATTCTCACCACTGAGAATCTGTATGGATCATAGATTGACTGTTGACTAGTGTGAGACACTGTTTTAAAAGTAGTTAGAGGCTTTCTAGCCAATTTCAAGCTGAAGCTCAGAACAAAACCTGGTGAGTTACCATGGTGACCTAGCCAGGTTAAAAGAGAACCACCTTGGAGATACTGATAACCAGGGTTAAACCTCAGGTTACCTCACTGACCCTCAAATCCTGCTTCGTAGTACAGGCCTCTGAAATCACATAACAGGGATAGCTGGTTTAGGGATTTTGGGTCTAAATTAAAACATAGCATGCCTATTCTTGAACCACAAACTAAAGAAGGGACAACTTTCAGGCAACTTTGGTAAACCAAGAATGTTTTTATTTTGTTTTGCTGTTAGAAAAAAATAAAGTTGATATTGTTACACTTCTACAATCTAATATTTTATTAAAATATTACTTTGTGAACTTTTGTTTTTTAAAACAAAACAAAAATAAACAGAAAGGAGATAAATATCATATCACATCATGGAAAAGAAAGTATTGTTTAATTATATTGTAGCTAAATTTCATACACAGAATAAATATTTATAAAAGTTACTACAAGCTTTGTAGCATTTAAAAAAAGACTTGAAAATCTTTCTCGAGTCCTTTAAAAAGATTGAAAAATGAGTATATTAACAAAAACAGATTGTATATTTCATACAATTTCATTTTTAATATATTATTAATTTATTTATTTTTGATAGTTTAGTTTAATTTCCTTGTACCACCTAAAATTGCTGCTATATAACATGCTCAATAAACAAATAAACAACAAATTTCACTCCCTTCCCAACAAGAGATCCTGGCTGCTTCTGGTCTTCCACAGTCCTCTCCATTAGCTTCATGAGCTGAACTGTTCAACTCCTGGTAAACCATCATGAGACAGAAGTTAAACAGACAATTTTTCAGCCTAACCTGGACAGCAAACTAAAGAATGGACACTTTCTGACACAGAGTAAAAGTATTTGTATAGAACCATTGAAAAACAAAGCACCAGAATGTGCTAACAGAGGACACAGAACAGACTTAAACCTGAAATGAACATGCCAACAGGATGTTAAGAGGCTGATTAAACAGAAACCCTGAAACTAAGAAACAACAACTGTGATGAGGACCATTTCACTGAATTTACAGCAGACTGAGTTCTGCTTTACTTCCAATCACCACTGTCATCAGTCTCTGGACCATCTGGATCTGAGTTCCTCGCTGCTTCTGGTCTTCCAGAATCCTCTCCATCAGCTTCTCTTTACATGTCTTTGTGTGGGCTGCTGGCTGGAGGCTCTGCTACTTTGTTCTCCTCAGTTTGAAACTTTGAGGACGAGCGGCCAGCACATTTATGATTTTTGACATGTGAACTTCGGGCATATCCTTTTCTACAAATATGGCAAGTGAAAGGTTTCTCTCCTGTGTGAACTCTGATGTGTGACTTTAAAGTTCCACTCTCTGTAAAAGATTTCTTACAAATTGAGCAGCTGAAAGGTTTCTCCCCTGTGTGAATTCTCATGTGTGACTTCAGATACCCACCATAACCGAAACCTTTACTACACACTGAGCAACTGAAAGGTTTCTCTCCTGTGTGGACTCTAATATGTCTCTTGAGAGCTACACTATGACTGAAACCTTTACCACACACTGAACAGCTGAAAGATTTCTCTCCTGTGTGAACTCTCATGTGTGACTTCAAATTTCCGCTCTGTGTAAAAGATTTCTTACAAATTGAGCAGCTGAAAGATTTCTCTCCTGTGTGGAGTCTCATGTGTAGCTTTAAATTATACTTCTGTGAATAAGATTTCTGGCAAACTGAGCAGCTGAAAGGTTTCTCTCCTGTGTGGAATCTCATGTGTCTATTCAGATCGCACTTGTAGCCAAATCTTTTCCCACACTCAGAGCAGCTAAATCGTTTCTCACCAGCACTAAATCTGGAATCTCTGACAGGGCCGCCATCTTTTTTCAAACAGTTCAAACCTGACTGAGGTTCTCTGTTCTCCTTCCAATCAGCACTGTCATCAGTCTCAGGTTCAGAAGAGTCTGCAGGCTCTTTGTCAGTATCAGGTTGTAAATGTGGCTCTGGATCAGAGTTCCTGTCTGGTTCTGGTCCTCCACAGTCCTCTCCATCAGCTTCTGTTTCCATCTGTTCAGTTTGTCTTTGATGAATCTGTGAGGACTGAGGTTTCTCTTCATCTTCTTCACTCTTCACAGGGACAGGAGTGATATCAGCCTCCTCCAGCCCCTGAAGCTGCTCCCCCTGCTGACTGGTCCGAGGTTTCTCCTGTTCCTCTTTAATGTGTGGCGGCTCTGGGTCCTCCTGGTCCTGGTCCTGATCCAGACTGCAGCTCCTCTCCTGCTGCTCAGAGGGAAACTCTTCTTTAACCACTGACAGCTGCTGAACGTCTGCAGGAAACACAGAAACACACAGTGAGGAAAAATACACAGTCTGTGTATTCATCTCTGTTTGACACAGATTGTTGAAACTACAGTTCCCAAAATAATTTGGGTAAATAAAATGAAAACAATGATAACACTATTGCGACTGTGCCCGTTTGGTTAAACGTTTAATTACCCTGAGCGGCCAGCACAGCAGAGAGGAACTGTGTAACTGAAGTAAAGTAACTAACCTGCTCTGTGTAACTGAAGTAAAGTAACTAACCTGCTCTGTGTAACTGAAGTAAAGTAACTAACCTGCTCTGTGTAACTGAAGTAAAGTAACTAACCTGCTCTGTGTAACTGAAACAAAGTAACTAATATGCTCTGTCTAACTGAAATAAAGTAACTAATCTGCTCTATGTAACTGAAGTAGGGTAACTAACCTGTTCTGTGTAACTGAAGTAAAGTAACTAACCTGCTCTGTGTAACTGAATCTGAGGGTTGAAAACAGCATCCAGTAGTCTCTGTTGTCGCTCGTTCTTCTCTTCTGAACGACAAAGTTGCTCCTCGTACTCTGCTATCGTTCTTTCAAACAGCCCAAATATCTCTTCAGCAGCCGCAGTCAGTCGCTGCTCCACCAGCGCTCTCACCGTTTGGACTTTAGACATTTTTCACACAGTGACACCAACTTTTTCTTCACTTCTTCTCAGTTTGTCTCAGACTAGCCGCGGTGCTAACCAGCTAGCATGCTAAGCTAACTGGCTGTTTGTAGTCCGGCGGATAAAGATATAAATATTTATATAAATATCGATTTCAGCAGGAAATCTTCCGTGTTTGTCCTTTCAGACAGATTTATCCGGAATCACAGCGGCTCTGAAGGAGCTCATTTCGCGCTGTCACTGGTTAATGAGAGGCTCGGCGGCGTCACGTTCCTAACGGCAACACCGGTTGCATCACTTCCGGCGTCATACAGCCCTTCAAAATAAAACCTCCAGAAGCCTTTCAGTCACAATAATGTAAATAAACTGTAATATAATTCACCGTGCAATTTAAATACTTTTATCTGTGTAATAGTGCGACTTCTCTGTTTATAATGGTGCTAATTTTTATATTTATTCTGTTTAGGCTCTGACGGATCACAACACAAACTTTCTCACTTACAATAAAGAAACTGCTACTAACTGCAATCTTGATTAAACAGCGTGAAGTTAGCCGCATTAAAGACGACAGCTTCCGGGGCAGAGGAGACGATGGATTTCAAAATAAAAGTCAAAAATTTCTGAAATGACAGATTTCCTCTGACAAACACACAGGAAGATAAATTATTGAAATAGACTCAAAATATTTCTCAAGGTTGTTGTTTGTGATGATTCCAGCCACAATACGGGTCATAATAATCATAATAATTCAGAAAGTATTAAGAGCACTTCACTCTTTTCACATTTACTAATGTTGCAGCTAAAATAATTTAAATAGGGAAATTAACCAGGAGCTTATTTTCTGAATGTGACCAGAAAAATAAGTTAACATTAAATGTAAAAAAAAATGATTTTATAATATTTACAGGAAAAAAAAGAAAAAAAAATGTAAATCCAGTGCTAAGATCACTATTGGGGATAACGACATTACCCAGGTTTCCTCCACCAAATTTTTAGGGGCATTAATTGAAGAGAGGTTGTCTTGGTCGGAGCATATTAAACTTGTCAATAACTATTGAAATCTATTGGTATCATCAGAAAAATGTGCGGTTTCAAATCTCAGAATGCTCTAAATATACTGTATTATAGTTTAATTTAGCACTTATCCTTCTAATTCACGAAAATTATTAACCACACAAAAGAAATTTGTTAGATTAGCCACCTTGTCTAATTGTCACCATCTGCCCCTCTGTTTAAGAAACTTCATATATTGTCAGTCTACGATATTAATATACTTCAATCATGCATATTGATTTATAAATATAATTATCTTTCCCACTTGCTGCTAAATTTTTTACAGTTAACTCTCAGATCTATTCTTACAAAACAAGACACACCGATAAACTTCATCTTCCTTTTTGTCGCACTACACATACTCAGTTTTCTTTTGCTTACAGAGGCTCCATACTTTGGAATTCTCATATTCATGTAGTTAAATTATCTTCATCCCTTAATAATTTTGAGTTAAGACTGAAAGCTTCCCTGTTAAATCAAGACTCCGTATAGTTTATTTTCCAGTACAGTTGTCATTGTTTCATTATCTCTTATACACTCACATAGTTAATTTACCCTTATACACACTGATGTTTTTATTTCTGACTATTTTGTGTGTGTGCTATAAAATGGCACTTGTATTGCTTTCTTTTTTGTTGTTATTTGTTGTTGGTTTCTCTCTTTGTTGTTGTTGACGTACTTTTGAATTTTTGTATATTTCTTGGGGAGGTGCTTTATATAAGCCCATATAGGGTTTTTTAACCTCCCCCGCACTTACTATTCTTGTTTAATTTCTGTTTTTTGTTATTTTATTTTCCTATGGTGCAAAATAAAAAAATAAAATAAAAAACTGACTTTTAACAGCCGGAAATGACTGTTAACAGCCTGAACTGTCTCTGACTGACTGTTAACAGTCAGTTCAGACAGAGATGCTGATAAACAGGGTTAAACCTCAGGTTAACTCACTGACCCTCAAATCCAGCTTTGTAGCAGAGGACTATGAAATCACATAACAGGGATAGCTGGTTTAGGGATTTCTGGCCTAAATTAAAACACAGCATGCCTATCCTCGTAACACAAACTGAAGCAGGGACAACTTTCAGGAAACTTGGAAACCAAGAATGTTTTTAATTTGTTTTTCTGTTTGAAAAAGTTGTAAATGTTACACTTGTACAATCAAATATTGAATTAAAATATCAGTTGGTGAAAGTTGTTTTGAAAAACAAAAAAAACAAAAACAAATTAATATCATATCACATCATGGAAAAGAAAGTATTGTATAATTATATTGAGATTGTTGGTACATTTCATACAAACAGAATACATTTTTATAAAAGTTACTATAAGCTTTGTAGCATTTAAAAAAGACTTGAAAATCTCTCTTGAGTCCTTTAAAAAGATTGAAAAAGATGTTTGCATCTCTTCATGTGGGCTATTGGCTGGAGGCTCTGCCTCTTTGTTCTCCTCAGTTTGATGAAACTTTGAGGATGAGCGGCCAGCATATTTATGAAAGGTTTCTCTCATGTGTGGACTCTCATGTGTTTCTTCAAAGTTTGACAATGTGCAAAAGTTTTCTTACAAACTGAGCAGCTGAAAGGTTTCTCTCCTGTGTGGACTCTCATGTGTGACTTTAAATGTCCACTCCGTGGAAAAATTTTCTTACAAACTGAGCAGCTGAAAGGTTTCTCTCCTGTGTGGAGTCTCATGTGTGACTTTAAATTTCCACTCTGTGTAAAAGTTTTCTTACAAACTGAGCAGCTGAAAAGTTTCTCTCCTGTGTGGAGTCTCATGTGTGACTTTAAAGCTCCACTCTGTGTAAATGTTTTCTTACAAACTGAGCAGCTGCAAAGTTTGTCTCCTGTGTGGAGTCTCATGTGTGACTTTACAGTTCCACTCTGTCTAAAAGTTTTCTTACAAACTGAGCAGCTGAAAGGTTTCTCTCCTGTGTGGACTCTCATGTGTGACTTTAAATGTACACTCTGTGTAAAAGTTTTCTTACAAACTGAGCAGCTGAAAGGTTTCTCTCCTGTGTGGAGTCTCATGTGTGACTTTAAAGTTCCACTCTCTGTAAAAGTTTTCTTACAAACTGAGCAGCTGAAAGGTTTCTCTCCTGTGTGGAGTCTCATGTGTGACTTTACAGTTCCACTCTGTGTAAAAGTTTTCTTACAAACTGAGCAGCTGAAAGGTTTCTCTCCTGTGTGGAGGCTCATGTGTGCCTTTAACTGTCCACTCAGTGTAAATCTTTTCCCACACTCAGAGCAGCTAAATCGTTTCTCATCAGCACTAAATCTGGAATCTCTGACAGGGCCGCCATCTTTTTTCAAACAGTTCAAACCTGATTGAGGTTCTCTGGTCTCCTTCCAATCAGCACTGTCATCAGTCTCAGGTTCAGAAGAGTCTGCAGACTCGTCCTCAGTATCAGGTTGTAAATGTGGATCTGGATCAGAGCTCCTGTCTGGTTCTGGTCCTCCACAGTCCTCTCCATCAGCTTCTGTTTCCATCTGTTCAGTTTGTGTTTGATGCATCTGTGAGGACTGAGGTTTCTCTTCATCTTCTTCACTCTTCACAGGGACAGGAGTGAATGTGAACTCGGTGATATCAGCCTCCTCCAGCCACTGTAGCTGCTCTCCCTCCTGACTGCTCCAAGGTTCCTCCTGTTCCTCTTTAATGTATGGGGGCTCTGGCTCCTCCTGGTCCTGGTCTTGGTCCAGACTGCAGCTCCTCTCCTGCTGCTCAGAGGGAAACTCTTCTTCGCTCACCAACAGCTGCTGAATGTCTGCAGGAAACACAGAAACACACAGTGAGGAAAAATACACAGTCTGTGTATTCATCTCTGCTTGACACAGATTGTTGAAACTATAGCTTCCAAAATGCTTTGGGAATATAAACAGGAACCATAACATAACTTACAAACCTGCTCTGTGTAGGTGAAGAATATTAATTACACTGCTCTACAACAATGTTACACACAGTAACTATTGTAACTCTAATGTAACTGCATTTAACATACGTAAGTAACTAACCTGCTCTGTGTACGTGAAGTAAAGTAACTAACCTGCTCTGTGTAACTGACTTTAAGTAACTAACCTGCTCTGTGTAACTGAAGTGAATTCTCTAGCCTCCTCTATGTAACTGAAGTAAATGAACTAACCTGCTCTGTGTAACTGAAGTAAAGTAACTAACCTGCTCTGTGTAACTGAAGTAAAGTAACTAACCTGCTCTGTGTAACTAAAGTGAAGTAACTAACCTGCTCTGTGTAACTCAAGTAAAGTAACTAACCTGCTACGTGTAACTCAAGTAAAGTAACTAACCTGCTCCGTGTAACTGAAGTAAAGTAACTAACCTGCTCTGTGTAACTGAATCTGAGGGTTGAAAACAGCGTCCAGTAGTTTCTGTTGTCGCTCGTTCTTCTCTTTTGAACGACAAAGTTGCTCCTCGTACTCTGCTATCGTTCTTTCAAACAGCCCAAATATCTCTTCAGCAGCCGCAGTCAGTCGCTGCTCCACCAGCGCTCTCACCGTTTGGACTTTAGACATTTTTCACACAGTGACACCAACTTTTTCTCTACACAATCTCCGTCAGAAACAGTTTGCTCTCCTTCATACCAGTCACTCTGACTAGCGCCGCGGTGCTAACCAGCTAGCATGCTAAGCTAACTTGAATGTGTTTGTAGTCTACCGGGAGATGAGTCAGAGGTAAAACATCCAGAAAGAAAAGGTGAACAGCACAGAGTCCATTCAGACAGGTTTATCCGGACACACAGAGTCTCTGACGGATCACAACACAAACTTTCTCACTAACAATAAAGAAACTGCTACAAGCTGCCTTTAGTCAAGACGACTAAACAGCGCGAAGTTAGCCGCATTAAAGACGACAGCTTCCGGGGCAGAGGAGACGATGGGTTTCAAAATAAAAGTCCAAAATATCTGAAATTACAGAAGGAAGGTAAATAATTCAAATAGACTCGTGGTCGGTAGCGTCCCATGTGTAGAGGCTACAGTCCTCGCTGCAGCTGGCCCCGGTTCGCGTCCCGCATCGGACGGCCCTTTACTGCATGTCATTCCCCTCTCTCTGCCCCGTGTTTCCTGTCTCTCTTCAACTATCCTGTCCATTAAAGGCATGAAAAAGCCCAAAAAAATACATTTAAAAAAAAAAAAAAATAGACTCAAAATATTTCTCACTGTTGTTTGTGATGCTTCCAGCCACAATAGGGTTCATAATAATAATACTGATAATACTACTACTACTACTACTACTACTAATAATAATAATAATAATAATAATAATAATAATAATAAAAAGAAGAAGAAGAAGAAGAAGATTTTTTGAGTTTTGATTTTTAAACAGCACTTTATTTACAGTTGGCACTTATCAAAACAAACAGTTACTTATTCAAAGCAACAGTTTAAAAATGAAGCAAATTCCAGATCTCCACTGTTAACCTGGCACAAAAGCTCTTTATGAGCCCACTGTTGTGCCAAAACATCATAGTGTGACCCTGTGGAAGCAAAACTCCAGCTTCAATCTGGCGTTCACGTTGTATCTCCACAGGGTCACAGCATCTCCCTGTAGTCTGTCCCTTCGAGTCAGGTAGATTGACATTTTACCTTCTCCAACTTCTTCTTCCGTCTTTTTTTTGCCTAACTCCACAAATAAAACCAGGGATAGTAAAAAATGACACCAAATAGGTTAAACACATGATTTGAAACATTAAAAATTCCTGTCAATCTCCTGCACTCAGTAAAAACATGAAAAATGGTGTTCATTGCGCTTGAAAAATCAAAGAACATGATTCTCACATGATGCCAGTTTCCTCAAGATGAGCAAGGGCACGGTGAAGCATTCTTAGAGGACAGCATCGTTCACTCCCATATGTTGTTTGTATGCAAACTGCAGGGGGTCGAGTTAGTCTTTCACTTCAGCTCTCAGTAGGCGTATAATCAGCCGCATCAAGGTCTTCATGATGTAAGAGGGTAGAGGGTGTAACAAGGGTGGAGGCTCAGGTGTAAGAGGGGGGGTAGATGCAGCTTTGGAGATGTACTCATGTTGAAGAGGAGGAGGAGGAGGAGGAGGAGGAGGAGGAGGAGGAGGAGGAGGAGGAGGAGGAGGAGGAGGAGGAGGAGGAGGAGGAGGAGGAGGAGGAGGAGGAGGAGCATTGGCATTGGGTGAGGCCGCTGTATTGAATCTGTTGAACAACTGGTCAAGTTCATGAGTTCTTTCTACATCACCCAACACTGGCTGTCTTTTCTTGTTGTTGTAACCAGAGATGGTGTTGATTCCTCTCCACATTTCATGGATGTTGCTGTTCTATAGATTTCTCTCCAGTTTCTCCTTGTATTCCACCTCTGCTATCTTTAGTCTCTTCTTCAACTTGTATTGTACATGTTTGAGCCGTACTTTGTCACCATCTCTAAAAGCTGCCTTCTTCTCATTGAGGATTGCCTTTAAATCACTAGTAATCCAAGGTTTGTTATTGTGGAAACAGCGTACAGTCCTTGTAGGTATGACCGTGTCTCTACAGAAGTTCATGTAATCAGTAAAGCAGTCAACCTGTCTGTCAATGTCCATATGGTTCTCCTCTGTTTCCAGCAACAAATTCCAGTCTGTACATTCAAAGCAGTCCTTTAGAGCCTCAGTTGCCTCTGGTGTCCATTTCTTTACTGTGAGTTTGGTTGCAGGCTGCCTCCAGGGTTTGTAACAAGTCTCCAGAAGAACTAAGTTGTGATCGGATCGACCAATTGGGGGCAAAGCAGTAGCTCTGTAAGCTTCTGTAAGATTTTCTTGGGGAGGTGCTTTATATAAGCCCATATTGGGTTTTTTAACCTCTCCTGCGCTTACTCTTCTTGTTTAATTTCAGTTTTTTGTTATTGTCTTTTCTTATGGTGCAAAATATATGAATAAAATAAATAAAATAAAAAAACTGACTGCTAACACCCTGAACTGTCTCTGACTGACTGTATACAGTCAGTTCAGACAGAGATACTGATAACCAGGGTTAAACCTCAGGTTACCTAAATGACTCTCAAATTTAGCTTCGCGGAAGAGGACTCTGGACACACATAACAGGGATAGCTGGTTTAGGGATTTCTGGCCTAAATTAAAACACAGCATGCCTATCCTCGTACCAGGGAAGCAGAGACAACTTTCAGGAAACTTTGGTAAACCAAGAATGTTTTTATTTTGTTTTTCTGTTTGAAAAAGTTGTAAATGTTACACTTCTACAATCAAATATTGAATTAAAATATCAGTTGGTGAAAGTTTGTTTTGAAAAACAAAAAAAAACAAAAAAAGGAAATTAATATATCACATCATGGAAAAGAAAGTTATGTTTAATTATATTGAGATTGTAGGTACATTTCATACAAACAGAATAAATATTTATAAAAGTTACTATAAGCTTTGTAGCATTTAAAAAAGACTTAAATCTTTTGCGAGTCCTTTAAAAAGATAAAAAAAATAGGGTTGCATCTCTTCATGTGGGCTGCTGGCTGGAGGCTCTGCCTCTCTGTTCTCCTCGGTTTGATGAAACTTTGAGGATGAGCGGACAGCAGATTTATGAAAGGTTTCTCTCATGTGTGGACTCTCATGTGTGCCTTTAAATGTCCACTTTGTGTAAAAGATTTAGCACACACTGAGCAGCTGAAAGGTTTCTCTCCTGTGTGGAGTCTCATGTGTACCTTTAAATTTCCACTCAGTGTAAAATTTTTCTTACAAACTGAGCAGCTGAAAAGGTTCTCTCCTGTGTGGAGTCTCATGTGTAACTTTAAACTTGCACTCCAATAAAACGTTTTCTTACAAACTGAGCAACTGAAAGGTTTCCCTCCTGTGTGGAGTCTCATGTGTCTCTCCAGATAGAGCTTGAAGCCAAATCTTTTCCCACACTCAGAGCAGCTAAATTGTTTCTCACCAGCACGAAATGAGGAATCTCTGACAGGACGGCCATCTTTTTTCAAACAGTTCAAACCTGACTGAGGTTCTCTGGTCTCCTTCCAATCAGCACTGTCATCAGTCTCAGGTTCAGAAGAGTCTGCAGGCTCGTCACCAGTATCAGGTTGTAAATGTGGCTCTGGATCAGAGTTCCTGTCTGGTTCTGGTCCTCCACAGTCCTCTCCATCAGCTTCTGTTTCCATCTGTTCAGTTTGTGTTTGATGAAGCTGTGAGGACTGGGGTTTCTCTTCATCTTCTTCACTCTTTACAGGGACAGGAGTGAATGTGAACTTGGTGATATCAGCCTCCTCCAGCCCCTGAAGCTGCTCTCCCTCCTGACTGCTCCAAGGTTTCTCCTGTTCCTCTTTAATGTGTGGGGGCTCTGGGTCCTCCTGGTCTTGGTCCAGACTGCAGCTCCCCTCCTGCTGCTCAGAGGGAAACTCTTCTTCTCTCAACGACAGTTGCTGAACGTCTGCAGGAAACACAGAAACACAAAGTGAAGAAAAATACAGTCTGTGTATTCATCTCTGTTTGACACAGATTGTTGAAACTATGGCTTCCAAAATACTTTGGGAATATAAACAGGAACCATAACATGACTTACAAATCTGCTCTGTGTAGGTGAAGAATATTAATTAAACTGCTCTACAACAATGTTACACACAGTAACTATTGTAACTCTAATGTAACTGCATTTAACATACGTAAGTTACTAACGTGCTCTGTGTAAGTGAAGCAAAGTAACTAACCTGCTCTGCGTAACTGAAGTAAAGTCTCTAACCTCCTCTATGTAACTGAAGTAAAGTAACTAACCTGCTCAGCGTAACTAAAGTAAAGTAACTAACCTGCCCTGTGTAACTGAAGTAAAGTAACTAACCTTCTCCATGTAACTGGAGTAAAGTACCTAAACTGCTCTGTGTAACTGAAGTAAAGTAACTAACCTGGATAGTGTAACTGAAGTAAAGTAACTAACCTGCCCTGTGTAACTGAAGTAAAGTAACTAACCTGCTCTGTGTAACTGAAGTAAAGTAACTAACCTGCTCTGTGTAACTGAAGTAAAGTAACTAACCTGCTCTGTGTAACTGAATCTGAGGGTTGAAAACAGCGTCCAGTAGTTTCTGTTGTCGCTCGTTCTTCTCTTTTGAACGACAAAGTTGCTCCTCGTACTCTGCTATCGTTCTTTCAAACAGCCCAAATATCTCTTCAGCAGCCGCAGTCAGTCGCTGCTCCACCAGCGCTCTCACCGTTTGGACTTTAGACATTTTTCACACAGTGACACCAACTTTTTCTCCACACAAACTCTGTCAGAAACACAGTTTGCTCTCCATCAAACAGTCACTCTGACTAGCGGTGTGGTGCAAACCATCTAGCATGCTAAGCTAACTTGAATGTGTTTGTAGTCTTCTGGGAGATGAGTCAGAGGTAAAACATCCAGAAAGAAAAGGTGAACAGCACAAAGTCCATTCAGACAGGTTTATCCGGACACACAGAGGCTCTGACGGATCACAACACAAACTTTCTCACGAACAATAAAGAAACTGCTACGAGCTGCCGTCTTGACTAAACAGCGTGAAGTTAGCCGCATTAAAGACGACAGCTTCCGGGGCAGAGGAGACGACGGATTTCAAAATAAAAGTCCAACATTTCTGAAATGACAGATTTCCTCTGACAAACACACAGGAAGATAAATAATTAAAATAGACTGAAAATATTTCTCAAGGTTGTTGTTTGTGATGCTTCCAGCCACAATACCGGTAATAATAATAATCATAATAATTCAGAAAGTATTAAGAGCACTTCACTCTTTTCACATTTACTAATGTTGCAGCTAAAATAATTTAAATAAGGCATTTAACCAGCAGTTTAAAACGAACAATAGTCAATCAGAATAAAGCAAAAAAAAAAATAACATTCTGTTTTAAAGGAATTATACACTATTTAATATGCAAGTGAACATCAACCTTATTAATAATATAGTGAAGTATTAATGTCTGCTACCCTTATTTTACAGGAGAGTCATTTCAGAGAATTCTAAACGTCCAGAGAACTTTTCAGTGAGAAAAAACAACCTCAGACATCAGCTGACTGCTACAACGACACATACAGTAACTCTACTCTAACTGCAGCGACAACGATTCATGCATGATCATTTCTTAAGTCGTTGAGGTGTTCAGTAGGAGATAGTTCTTAGATGAGATCTTTATATTTAGATTCCTGTCCATTCCTAATGCAAGCCACAATAGCAGTGTTGGTCCGAGTACTTCTGGATGTGGCAGGACTCAGAGTTGTATTTGAAGTCTGCTGTATACAGTGTGAACAGGAATGGAGCCAGAACAGTCCCTTGTGGAGCCCCTGTAATACTCATTAATGTCCCAGAAACACAGTTCCCCAACCTGAGATACTGTGGCCTTCCCATCAGGTAATCAGTGATCCAGGAGATAAAGGAAGATCCACTCCCAGCTCTGTGAGCTTGTTTTTGAGTATGTTGGGTTGGTTATGGTGTTCATTGCGCTTGAAAAATCAAAGAACATGATTCTCACATGATGCCAGTTTCCTCGAGATGAGTAAGGGCACGGTGAAGCATGTAGAGGACAGCATCGTTCACTCCCATGTGTTGTTTGTATGCAAACTGCAGGGGGTTGAGGTTGTCTTTGACTTCAACTCTCAGTAGGTGTACAATCAGCCGCATCAAGGTCTTCATGATGTAAGAGGGTGGAGGGTGTAACAAGGGTGGAGGCTCAGGTGTAAGAGGGGGGGTAGATGTAGCTTAGGAAATGTACACATGTTGAAGAGGAGGAGGAGGAGGAGGAGGAGGAGGAGCATTGGGTGAGGCTGCTGTATTGAATCTGTTGAAGAACTGGTCGAGTTCATCAGCTCTTTCTACATCACCCGCCACTGCACCCGCCACCGCTGTCTTTTCTTGTTGTTGTAGCCAGAGATGGTGTTGATTCCTCTCCACATTTCATGGATGTTGCTGTTCTGTAGATTTCTCTCCAGTTTCTCCTTGTATTCCACCTCTGCTATCTTTAGTCTCTTCTTCAACTTGTATTGTACATGTTTGAGCCGTGCTTTGTCACCATCTCTAAAAGCTGCCTTCTTCTCATTGAGGATTGCCTTTAAATCACTAGTAATCCAAGGTTTGTTATTGTGGAAACAGCGTACAGTCCTTGTAGGTATGACCGTGTCTCTACAGAAGTTCATGTAATCAGTAAAGCAGTCACCCTGTCTGTCAATGTCCATATTGTTCTCCTCTGTTTCCAGCAACATATTCCAGTCTGTACATTCAAAGCAGTCCTTTAGAGCCTCAGTTGCCTCTGGTGTCCATTTCCTGACTGTGAGTTTAGTTGCAGGCTGCCTCCACACACAGGGTATGTAACAAGTCTCCAGAAGAACTAAGTTGTGATCGGATCGACCAATTGGGGGCAAAGCAGTAGCTCTGTAAGCTTGTTTGACATTAGCAAACAGCAGGTCAAGGGTTTTATTTTCTCTGGTGGGACAATTGACGGACTGTGTAAATCCAGTCAAGTGGGAGGAGAGGGAGACATGATTGAAGTCTCCTGATATTATCAAGAATGCTTCTGGGTGTTTAGATAGATAGATAGATAGATAGATAGATAGATAGATAGATAGATAGATAGATAGATAGATAGATAGATAGATAGATAGATAGATAGATAGATAGATAGATAGATAGATAGATAGATAGATAGATAGATAGATAGATAGATAGATAGATAGATAGATAGATAGATAGATAGATACTTTATTTATCCCAAGCTGGGAAATTACAGTGTAGCAGCAGCATTACACACAGAGACAATAACAACACAATTAAATAAAAAGAACAACCTAGGCATACTTCAGCAATAAAATATAAAAATACAATAAAAAATAATGTGTCTAAAGAAGGAGTATGTATTAAGGAGTAGCATTACAGTGCAGAATAAATATGAATATGCAGTATAAAAATGTTGGTGCCATGAAACAAATAAGGTGCAATGAACAGTGTGCATAAAAAACACATAAAGTGCATAACGACGGTATGTAATGAACCAGACTATTTGTTATTGTACAGTGTGATGGCATGTGGCAGGAAAGATTTTTTGTATCTGTCCCTTTGACAGCGGAGCTGGAGCAGCCTGTGAGAGAAGGTGCTCCGCTGTCTTTCTACTGTGTGATGGAGAGGGTGCTGATCATTGTCCATGATGGAGAGGGTGCTGATCATTGTCCATGATGGAGAGGGTGCTGATCATTGTCCATGATGGAGAGGGTGCTGATCATTGTCCATGATAGAGAGGGTGCTGATCATTGTCCATGATGGAGAGGCTGCTGCCCCGGTCACATTTACTCATGCAATTTTTCTAACAGACCAAGCAGGACGTCTTCCACAGCAGCGGGACTTTCTCCTGACTCAGACTCAGGTTGTACAGATGTCTCAGTACAGGAGACAGCTGGCTGGCGCAGGTCTTCAGGATCCTGGGTGTGATACCATCCGGACCTGCAGCTTTACGCTGATGTAGTCTTTCCAGCTGCCTCTTTACCTGGCCTGTAGTCACTGCTGAGGGCGGGTTGGTGCAGATGTCATCAGTGTAGGAGGAGAAGGAGAAGGTGGGGGAGAAGGAGGGGGGCAGATGGAGAGGTGCTGCACTGGAGAATGCTGGGGGGAGGGTAGAGCTATTCGGGACAGTGTGGATGTGTGGGGGGCAGGGGGTGTAGAAGGGGTGGCAGGCGGTGAGCTAAACCTGTTAAAAAAGTGGTTAAACTGGTTTGCTCTGTCCAGGCTCCCTGACATCTGCCTGTCTTTCCCCTTCATCCCTGTGATGTGTTTCATTCCTGTCCACACATCTCTCACACTGTTCTGTTGGAGTTTGGCCTCCAGCTTCCTCCTGTAGGTGTCCTTGCATTAGTCTCTATCCTAGCAAAGAGGTCATGTAGAACTTCACATGGAACTTCAGCAGTTGCCTTGGGTGGAATGTACACAAGTATTGTTATGAAATGACTGAACTCTCTCGGTACGTAATATGGTCTTACTAACTGCCAATAATTTAATGTCTGGACAGCACATCTTCTCCTTGACAGTGTTAAAATAATTGATTATTTTCTATATTGGTAAATTATTTTATGCTTTATTTCTGCTTCTCTGTCTCTGTTCTCTGTGAGTGACGCAGGTCACTATCAAAGGTCAAACCTTGACTGTAATAAATATCTCTATGCATTTATATTAAGTCAGACAATATGATTTGATACATTGATTGTGTTTGTGTGTTAATATTGATGTAGAAAACTATGATTACTTTAATTACATATATTCCATTTGCTTAAACTAATTAAGATTCTATAATCACAAAAAATAGTATTGTCTGTCTTATATTTTTTAACCTTTAAAAGAACATGTAGAACTCTGAAGAATAGTTGGCTCTTGTTATATTTCTGTAGGTCATAATAAGGCAGTATGTTCGTCATAACAAGTTTGTTAGCAGGCCACAAGGCCTTGTCCTGGGTAGCAGTGATTGTTTTGCCCAGGTGGCCTGATGTGTGACGGTATGAAAGAAGACTGGCGAATCAGCGGAGGGGGAAGGCTGGACTTCCTGGAGGAAATCGACCAGCATGTTTTGTAAACAATTGTAAGGTTATTTTAATGGGTTCCAAGGAGAGGGTCGTGGTTCAGACTTCACCAACTGAAACACGTCTGTTTGTATTCAGGGACATGAGTTAATTTTGAACCCAGAGATCTCTGTAAAGTGCACATTTTTTGACGTATTGTAATAAAACTTTTGTTAAACTGAGAAACTTGGACATCTCCAGCTCTTCATTTCCCCATCAATGAATGCGCAGAAAAATGGTGAGGTTTTTTCTGTCGGTGACAGATTATCAATTTTCAAGGTTTCCTCATGCAATTTTTCTAACATTATCGAAAGCCTTTGATTCTGTTGACCACACTATTTTACTTTCCAAGTTACATTGTTATGGTTTTCATGTATTTGGCTTGTAAATTATGTTTCAAATCGTGAACAATTTGTTCCATACTTGGTCCGTTATTGTTCCTTGTTTACATTAATGACCTTGCAACTGTTTCTTCCACTATGCTACCAATACTTTTTGCTGATGATACTAATTTGATTTTGACTCACAGTCACTTTGATTCTTTAATTAGTGAAGCCAATTCTGGCATAATTACATTTTCTGAATGTTTCCAGAAAAATAAGTTAACATTAAATGTAAAAAAAACGAATTTTATTATATTTACAGGGGAAAAAAAATAAATTGTAAATCCAGTGCTAAGATCACTATTGGGGATAACGATATTACCCAGGTTTCCTCTACCAAATTTTTAGGGGTATTAATTGATGAGAGGTTGTCTTGGTCGGAGCATATTAAACTTGTCAATAACAAACTATTGAAATCTATTGGTATGAATGAATGAATGAATGAATGAAGCCTTTATTGTCATTGCACAGAGTAACAAGTACAAGTGGGGCAGCATAGCCAGGCGGCCATCCGGATCAGCAGCCACCCGGCGCAGCTGTCAGACCCGCCTGTCTCACTGGGGGTATGAAGCATCGGAGGCGTGGGTTGGGGGGTGGTTAGGGGAGGGGAGGGTATATGTGGAAGTTCGTGTGTGTAGGCCTGAGACCCGCCTTTGTCAAGCACCAAACAGTTCGTCTCAGTTCGCTGGAATAACAAAAGCGATAAGCCTGGACGTTGCTAAGGAGATGACCTTCCTTCCTGGGCCAGGGCAAAGGAAAGACAGTTCAACAGGTGGTTTTGGGAGTTGAGAGGGGGAGGATGGGATGGTAGTGTCTCACTACATTCCTCAGCAGGGAAGATTAGCAACGGCCTTCGAGCCAAGGCTGTTGTTTGGGGAAGCCAGATAAGTTTGGAATTTGGACTGAGGGTGGAATTGGCAGCGATTTTCTGCTACTAATCCTGTCGATGGTAAAAATGCCCCTCCCGGTCTCCGGATCGTTCCCTCTCTAGGGCTGTCACCCTTTCCTGGATGGTATCCATGGCGCGGTTTGTGACCACAGTCTGAGTTCCGACAGCCCTGGCCATACATTCCATCATCACGGGCAGCTTAATGGGGCCTTTGACAGCTGACACCGTTTCCTTTGTGTTTCGATAAACCAGAGCAAAGCCCAATCCAAACAGCAAAAACCCTGTTATCATGGTTCCGAATAGGTAAAGATCTTCAATGTCCTCCAGAGACAGAGGTGCCAGGCACACGACACGCCACCTGCTCCAGGCGTCCATCGTGTAACCAGCCACAAAAGTCCCCTCGGGACAGGCGGGCTCCCCAGAACCGCGACTTCTCGTCGAGAAGATGGTGTCAATTGCGTTAAGAGACCAGTTGATCAAATACATGGTTTTTGTTTTTTTTGAGAGCAGTGTAGAGAGTCTTCCAAGTTAGACAGTAGACATCAGAAAAATGTGCGGTTTCATATCTCAGAATGCTCTAAATATGCTGTATTATAGTTTAATTTATCCTCATCTCAGTTATTGTAATATTGTTTGGGCCAGCACTTATCCTTCTAATTTATGGAAATTATTAATCACACAAAAGAAATTTGTTAGATTAGCCACCTTCTCAAATTGTTTGTCACCATCTGCCCCTCTGTTTAAGAAACTTCATATATTGTCAGTCTACGATATTAATATACTTCAATCATGCATATTGATTTATAAATATAATTATCTTTCCCACTTGCTGCCCAAATCTTTTCATGAATTTTTTTACAGTTAACTCTCAGATCTATTCTTACAACACAAGACACACCAATAAACTTCATCTTCCTTTTTGTCGCACTACACATACTCAGTTTTCTTTTGCTTACAGAGGCTCCATACTTTGGAATTCTCATATTCATGTAGTTAAATTATCTTCATCCCTTAATAATTTTGAGTTAAGATTGAAAGCTTACCTGTTAAATCAAGACTCTGTATAGTTTATTTTCCAGTATAGTTGTCATTGGATCATTATCTCTTATACACTCAAATACAGTTAATTTACCCTTATACACACTGATGTTTTTATTTCTGACTATTTTGTGTGTGTGCTATACAATGGCACTTGTATTGCTTTCTTTTTTGCTGTTTTTTGTTGTTGCTTTCTCTCTTTGTTGTTGTTGACTTACTTTTGAATTTTTGTATATTTCTTGGGCAGGTGCTTTATATAAGCCCATATAGGGTTTTTTAACCTCTCCCGCACTTACTATTCTTGTTTAATTTCTGTTTTTTGTTATTTTATTTTCTTATGGTGCAAAATAAATAAATAGAAAAAAAAACTGACTGTTAACAGCCGAAAATGATTGTTAACAGCCTGAACTGTCTCTGACTGACTGTTAACAGTCAGTTCAGACAGAGATACTGATAAACAGGGTTAAACCTCAGGTTACCTCAGTGACCCTCAAATCCAGCTTCGTAGCAGAGGACTTTGGACACACATAACAGGGATAGCTGGTTTAGGGATTTCTGGCCTAAATTAAAACACAGCATGCCTATCCTCGTAACACAAACTGAAGCAGGGACAACTTTCAGGAAACTTTGGTAAACCAAGAATGTTTTTATATATTTTTTCTGTTTAAAAAAGTTGTAAATGTTACACTTCTACAATCAAATATTGAATTAAAATATCAGTTGATGAAAGTTTGTTTTGAAAAAAATAAAAAAAATAAAAAAATTAATATCATATCACATCATGGAAAAGAAAGTATTGTTTAATTATATTGAGATTGTAGGTACATTTCATACAAACAGATTACATTTTTATAAAAGTTACTACAAGCTTTGTAGCATTTAAAAAAGACTTGAAAATCTTTCTTGAGTCCTTTAAAAAGATTGAAGAAGATGTTTGCATCTCTTCATGCGGGCTGCTGGCTGGAGGCTCTGCCTCTTTGTTCTCCTCAGTTTGATGAAACTTTGAGGATGAACGGCCAGCACATTTATGAAAGGTTTCTCTCATGTGTGGAGTCTCATGTGTTTCTTCAAAGTTTCACAATGTTTAAAAGTTTTCTTACAAACTGAGCAGCTGAAAGGTTTCTCTCCTGTGTGGACTCTCATGTGTGACTTTAAATGTCCACTCCATGTAAAAGTTTTCTTACAAACTGAGCAGCTGAAAGGTTTCTCTCCTGTGTGGACTCTCATGTGTGACTTTATATGTCCACTCCGTGTAAAAGTTTTCTTACAAACTGAGCAGCTGAAAGGTTTCTCTCCTGTGTGGAGTCTCATGTGTGACTTTAAAGTTCCACTCTCTGTAAAAGTTTTCTTACAAACTGAGCAGCTGAAAGGTTTCTCTCCTGTGTGGAGTCTCATGTGTGACTTTACAGTTCCACTCTGTGTAAAAGTTTTCTTACAAACAGAGCAGCTGAAAGGTTTCTCTCCTGTGTGGAGGCTCATGTGTGCCTTTAACTGTCCACTCAGTGTAAAAGTTTTCTTACAAACTGAGCAGCTGAAAGGTCTCTCTCCTGTGTGGAGTCTCATGTGTGACTTTAAAGTTCCACTCAGTGTAAAAGTTTTCTTACAAACTGAGCAGCTGAAAGGTCTCTCTCCTGTGTGGAGACTCATGTGTGACTTTAAATGTGCACTCCGTGTAAAAGTTTTCTTACAAACTGAGCAGCTGAAAGGTCTCTCTCCTGTGTGGAGTCTCATGTGTGACTTTAAAGTTCCATTCAGTGTAAAAGTTTTCTTACAAACTGAGCAGCTGAAAGGTCTCTCTCCTGTGTGGAGTCTCATGTGTGACTTTAAATGTCCACTCTGTGTAAAAGCTTTCTTACAAACTGAGCAGCTTAAACGTTTCTCTACTGTGTGGAGTCTCATATGTCTCTTCAAATGGTACTTGTAGCCAAATCTTTTCCCACACTCAGAGCAGCTAAATCGTTTCTCATCAGCACTAAATCTGGAATCTCTGACAGGGCCGCCATCTTTTTTCAAACAGTTCAAACCTGACTGAGGTTCCCTGGTCTCCTTCCAGTCAGCACTGTCATCAGTCTCAGGTTCAGAAGAGTCTGCAGACTCGTCCTCAGTATCAGGTTGTAAATGTGGATCTGGATCAGAGTTCCTGTCTGGTTCTGGTCCTCCACAGTCCTCTCCATCAGCTTCTGTTTCTATCTGTTCAGTTTGTGTTTGATGAAGCTGTGAGGACTGAGGTTTCTCTTCATCTTCTTCACTCTTCACAGGGACAGGAGTGAATGTGAACTTGGTGATATCAGCCTCCTCCAGCCCCTGAAGCTGCTCTCCCTCCTGACTGCTCCAAGGTTCCTCCTGTTCCTCTTTAATGTATGGGGGCTCTGGCTCCTCCTGGTCCTGGTCTTGGTCCAGACTGCAGCTCCTCTCCTGCTGCTCAGAGGGAAACTCTTCTTCGCTCACCGACAGCTGCTGAACGTCTGCAGGAAACACAGAAACACACATTGAGGAAAAATACACAGTCTGTGTATTCATCTCTGCTTGACACAGATTGTTGAAACTATAGCTTCCAAAATGCTTTGGGAATATAAACAGGAACCATAACATAACTTACAAACCTGCTCTGTGTAGGTGAAGAATATTAATTACACTGCTCTACAACAATGTTACACACAGTAACTATTGTAACTCTAATGTAACTGCATTTAACATACGTAAGTAACTAACCTGCTCTGTGTACGTGAAGTAAAGTAACTAACCTGCTCTGTGTAACTGAAGTAAAGTAACTAACCTGCTCTGTGTAGCTGAATCTGAGGGTTGAAAACAGCGTCCAGTAGTTTCTGTTGTCGCTCATTCTTCTCTTTTGAACGACAAACTTCCTCCTCGTACTCTGCTATCGTTCTTTCAAACAGCCCAAATATCTCTTCAGCAGCCGCAGTCAGTCGCTGCTCCACCAGCGCTCTCACCGTTTGGACTTTAGACATTTTTCACACAGTGACACCAACTTTTTCTCCACACAAACTCCGTCAGAAACACAGTTTGCTCTCCATTAAACAGTCACTCTGACTAGCGCTGTGGTGCTAACCAGCTAGCATGCTAAGCTAACTTGAATGTCTTTGTAGTCTTCTGGGAGATGAGTCAGAGGTAAAACATCCAGAAAGAAAAGGTGAACAGCACAAAGTCCATTCAGACAGGTTTATCCGGACACACAGAGGCTCTGACGGATCACAACACAAACTTTCTCACGAACAATAAAGAAACTGCTACTAACTGCCGTCTTGATTAAACAGCGTGAAGTTAGCCGCATTAAAGACGACAGCTTCCGGGGCAGGTGAGACGATGGATTTCAAAATAAAAGTCCAAAATTTCTGAAATGACAGATTTCCTCTGATAAACACACAGGAAGATAAATGATTAAAATAGACTGAAAATATTTCTCAAGGTTGTTGTTTGTGATGCTTCCAGCCACAATACGGGTCATAATAATAATAATCATAATAATTCAGAAAGTATTAAGAGCACTTCACTCTTTTCACATTTACTAATGTTGCAGCTAAAATAATTTAAATAAGGCAATTAACCAGCAGTTTATTTTCTGAATGTTTCCAGAAAAATAAGTTAACATTAAATGTAAAAAAAACAAATTTTATTATATTTACAGGAAAAAAATGAAAAATATTGTAAATCCAGTGCTAAGATCACTATTGGGGATAACGATATTACCCAGGTTTCCTCCACCAAATTTTTAGGGGTATTAATTGATGAGAGGCTGTCTTGGTCGGAGCATATTAAATTTGTCAATAACAAACTATTGAAATCTATTGGTATCATCAGAAAAATGTGCGGTTTCATATCTCAGAATGCTCTAAATATACTGTATTATAGTTTAATTTATCCTCATCTCAGTTATTGTAATATTGTTTGGGCCAGCACTTATCCTTCTAATTTACGAAAATTATTAATCACACAAAATAAATTTGTTAGATCAGCCACCTTCTCAAATTGTTTGTCACTATCTGCCCCTCTGTTTAAGAAACTTCATATATTGTCAGTCTCCGATATTAATATACTTCAATCATGCATATTGATTTATAAATATAATTATCTTTCCCACTTGCTGCCCAAATCTTTTCATTAATTTTTTTATAGTTTACTCTCAGATCTATTCTTACAACACAAGACACACCGATAAACTTCATCTTCCTTTTTGTCGCACTACACATACTCACTTTTCTTTTGCTTACAGAGGCTCCATACTTTGGAATTCTCATATTCATGTAGTTAAATATGGTTTTGTTAGAAAAATTGCATGAGGAAACCTTGAAAATTGATAATCTGTCACCAACAGAAAAAACCTCACCATTTTTCTGCGCATTCGTTGATGGGGAAATGAAGAGCTGGAGACGTCCAAGTTTCTCAGTTTAACAAAGTTTTATTACAATACGTCAAAAAATGTGCACTTTACAGAGATCTCCGGGTTCAAAATTAACTCATGTCCCTGAATACAAACAGACGTGTTTCAGTTCGTGAAGTCTGAACCACGACTCTCTCCCTGGAACCCATTAAAATAACCTTACAATTGTTTACAAAACATGCTGGTCGATTTCCTCCAGGAAGTCCCGCCCTCTTGATCGCTGATTCGCCAGTTTTAATTAATACAACGGCACGTCAATGCCAGCTGGGCATACGATCTTGCTGCCCCGGACAAGGCCATCCTGACATGGCCTCTTCTCCAGGACATTCAACAAAAAACATTCTGTCTTGTTTTGTCTCACAAAGATATTATGTCTACAGAGTCAAAGGAATTTAACTGTCTCACATAGATTCTAAAAGTCTAAAAAATATCAAACAGGCGATGAAATATATGTAGTCAAAGTTTCTAAACCAAAATTAACACACAAACATAATCATTGTATCAAATCATATTGTCTGACTTAATATAAATGCATAGAGATATTTCACTCAAGGTTTGACCTTTGACCTGCGTCACTCACAGAGACAGAGACAGACACAGGGACAGACACCAGGAAGTCAAACAACAGAGAAGCAGAAATAAAGCATAAAATCATTTACAAATATAGAAAATAATCAATTTTTTTAACAGAGGTTATGGCGAGGCTGCAGAGCGGGGGTTAAACATAGGATGGGGAAGAGGAAGTTTAAGCCCTATATCCCTGCAGTCATCACTGGAAACGTGAGAAGTTTAGCAAATAAAGTGGACGAACTGGAAGCACTCGCCGGGACACAGAGGGAGTACAGGGAGTCCAGTATCATGTGTTTCACGGAAACGTGGCTGCACGACCTGATACCGGACTCAAACGCCACCATTACCGGCTTACAGGTGCGAGCCGACAGAGACACCGCTGCGACCGGTAAGAAGAAAGGAGGGGGGCTTGCCGTGCTCGTAAACAACAGGTGGTGTCATCCCGGGCACGTCACGGTTAAAGAGTGGGTCTGCAGCCCAGACATCAAGCTCGTCGCCGTCGGACTTCGTCCATATTATTTGCCGAGGGAGTTTTCCAGTGTCATCGCCATCACTGTTTACATTCCTCCGTCTGGAAACGCAGAAGCAGCTTGTGACATCATCCACACTGTGACTGCAGCACTACAGACACAACAACCTGGAGCCTTCATGTTCATTACAGGTGACTTCAACCATGTGTCTCTCTCATCCACTCTCCCAACCTTCTTCCAGTTTGTTAAATGTGCCACCCGGGAAAATAAGACTTTGGACCTGCTGTACACAAATGTTAAGGATGCGTACAGCTCCACCGCCCTGCCACCGCTTGGCAGGTCGGATCACAACCTTGTCCTGCTCTCACCATCATACAAGCCTGTGGTTCAGCAGCACCCAGTCACAGTGAGGACAGTGAAGAAGTGGTCTCCTGAGGCCATGGAAACACTGTGTGGAGCGCTGGAGGCCACTGACTGGGATGCTCTGTATGAGCCACATGGTGAGGACATTGATGGCCTGACTGACTGTGTCTCTGAGTACATTGGGTTCTGCATTGACAACTCCATCCCCACTAAACAGGTCCGCTGTTACCCAAACAACAAACCGTGGGTAACCAGCGACCTGAAGGCTCTTCTAAACAAGAAGAAGAGAGCTTTTAGATCACGGGACAGTGCAGAACTCAAACGTGTACAAAGGGAGCTCAAACGCAGCATCAGGGAGAGTAAGGAGAAATACAGAAGGAAACTGGAGCACAAACTGGAAGACAACAACACCAGGGACGCTGGAGTGGGATGAGAGAGATCACTGGCTTCCAGAGGAGAGGTGGGGGAGCAGCAGTGGAGGGGAATGTGGAACGTGCGAAGGAGCTGAACCTTTTCTTCATTAGGTTCAACTCCAACCACCCCACCCCCGGCAGCCCCTCTACTGCTTCTCTGAACAACAACCTCCCATCTCCCCCCATCACCTCCTGCCCCACACCACCCCCGTCACCTCCGCCCACCCCCCCAATGACTTTGACCACAGACCCTTTTACACCTCCAGTCCCCAGGACATCCACACATCCCCCACAGCCCCCACACCACCTCCAGCAGCAGACACCTCTCTGCACCATCACCGTCGACACCCCCCCAGTCTGGACTGCACATCACTTCCAGCCAGGTGAGGAGAGAGCTGGAGAGGCTCAAGCAGAGGAAAGCTGCTGGACCGGACCGCATCAGCATGTGTTGAAGGCGTGTTCCAGCCAGCTCTGTGGAGTTCTGCAGCACCTCTTCAACCTGAGCCTTCACCTTCAGAGAGTGCCAGTGCTCTGGAAAACATCCTGCCTGGTCCCAGTGCCCAAAAAAGGACGTCCTGCTGAACTGGAGGACTACAGGCCAGTAGCACTGACCTCTCACATCATGAAGGTCATGGAGAGACTGGTCCTGGCACACCTCAGACAGCTGGTGTGGCCACTACAAGACACCCTGCAGTTTGCATATCAGCCCCGTGTTGGGGTTGATGATGCAATCATCTACCTGCTGCAGAGGGCTCACTCCTCCCTGGACAGACCCAACACCTCAGTCCGAATCATGTTCTTCGACTTCTCCAGTGCCCTCAACACCATCCAGCCCAGACTGCTGAAGGCCAAACTGGAGAACACACAGGTTGGCGCTCCCCTCATCACTTGGGTCTATGACTATCTGACGAGCAGGCCGCAGTTTGTGAGATTACAGAACTGTGTGTCTGATCGTCTGATCAGTAACATCGGCGCCCCCCAGGGGACTGTACTGTCCCCCTTCCTCTTCACCACATACACTGCTGACTTTCAGTACTGCACTGAGTCGTGTCATCTGCAGAAGTTCTCTGATGACACGGCCATTGTGAGGTGTGTTGAGGGCGGAGGGGAGGCTGAGTCATCAAAGCAAAGGACGCCAACAGACTGACCAAACTGATCAGGAAGGCGGAGTCTGTTGTTGGCTCCAAGCTTGTCACCCTGGAGGAGGTGGTGGAGGACAGGATGCTGGCAAAACTGCTGGCAGTCATGGACAATCCCTCTCACCCCCTCCACAAAACACTGGACAGGCTAAAGAGCAGCTTCAGCCACAGACTCATTCAACCCCGCTGCTCCAAGGAACGATACAGAAAGTCGTTTCTTCCTTCTGCAATAAGACTATACAACTCATCTACCTCTGCCAGAACCAACATTACTGAGATGCACTAAACCAGACATGTCCAAACTATTCCACAAAGGGCCGTGTGGCTGCAGGTTTTCGTTCCAACCAAGCAGCAGCACACCAGACTTGACTCAGTTAATCAACTGATCTCAGTCTTCACACAGTTTATTGGTCAAACTGTGTGCTTTTGCTTGGTTGAAACGAAAACCTGCAGCCACACGGCCCTTTGTGGAATAGTTTGGACATGCCTGCACTAAACCTTTGCACTAAATCTATGCACGACACTTTGCTATGTTATTAATATTATTACTATTATTATTATTATATATACTGTTGCTGCCATTATTACTATTATTACTATATACTGTAATATACTACTATTATTATTATACCGGCCCTACCGGCCTTATATATTATTATTATTATTATTTTGTGTGCTTGCTTGCAAAAGCACACTAATTGTTATTCCGTGGGCTTAATTTTATTATTCTTCCGTTTCTTCCGTGGTGTTTTTTCGGTCGACTACTCCTCCCAGAGTTTTGGTCACACATACACAAAAAAGGTATCAAACCGACGGGCTCGCCCATGACAAGTGTGCTATGACTTTTCTAAGGGTTTCGACAAACGGTTTTCAAATTATTGGGCAAAAACACGTCAAAAAATCCCCCCAATGTAACCCTATGGAGAGTCTAGAGTGGTGATGTCATCAAACAGAGTGTAGAGGGAGAGAAAGAATTGTCAAAAAATTAATTTGAAAACTGCGCTCCAGGCCGCAAATTTCACTCTACAGAAATAATTTATACATAGAAATGTAGGAAAATTTGTCCCCTCACTCACAATCCCCTGGTAAAGCTGTCAGAGTTATAGTTTTGGCGCAAGACGCACAGATGCACAAACAAAACGCACCAACTGCCTCATTGGCTCCCATATTAAAAATGCAGGAAGATTTATCAAAAAAAAAAATTTAACAGTTTTTTTAGATCGCTCTAACAAAGCTATTTTTTCATTTTTGTTAAAAAAAAACATATGTAGACGTTCAGGAAGAACTCAGGACGCTCAAAGTGAAGTCGGAACAATGATAGGTATTATGGTTTTGTCAAAAATGCTTTCTGTTCGAGGCCAGAAATTTCAGTTTTTCCACCTCTGGCCACTCTTCCGGAACGTTCCGTTGATTGCTCTGCTCTGATTGGTCGACCCCACCAGCCACCGGGTTGCTTAGCTACCAAAGCCCCCCCCTCAACTCAGGACAGAGTCCCTGTTTAACTGTTCATTTGAGCCACGAGGATGACGGTCCAGAGGCATGCACACAATCAAAATTTCTTTCGAAATTTTGTAGTTACTATTATTATTATATATAATATTATTTTACTTGTAATTACTTTATTTATATTTTCTCATTTTACTTTTATATTGTTTATTATCTATTATTACATATTATATTATATTATATATATATTATTATATTATATACTGTACTATTATTATTATATACCGTCTAGTCACTATAGCATTGTTGCCATCATATCATATCACCAGTTTAATTATTACCATCATCTTGCCACCATCCTACCAACTGATGTTCTTTTCTTAACTTATTAAGTGTCCTTGTTCTTGTTCTATTCTGTGTTTTTTTCTATTGTTGTTTTTATTTATGCTACCTAAGTATTTTATTCTATTGTATTTTATTGTACTTGAATACCGGACTGCTGTGACAACCGAATTTCCCTTCGGGGATGAATAAAGTAATCAATCAATCAATCAATCAATCAATCAATCAATCAATCTATCTATCTATCTATCTATCTATCTATCTATCTATCTATCTATCTATCTATCTATCTATCTATCTATCTATCTATCTATCTATCTAAATTATCTTCATCCCTTAATAATTTTGAGTTAAGACTGAAAGCTTACCTGTTAAATCAAGACTCTGTATAGTTTCTTTTCCAGTATAGTTGTCATTGGATCATTATCTCTTATACACTCAAATACAGTTAATTTACCCTTATACACACTGATGTTTTTATTTCTGACTATTTTGTGTGTGTGTTATAAAATGGCACTTGTATTGCTTTCTGTTTTGCTGTTTTTTGTTGTTGCTTTCTCTCTTTGTTGTTGTTGACTTACTTTTGAATTTTTGTATATTTCTTGGGGAGGTGCTTTATATAAGCCCATATAGGGTTTTTTTAACCTCTCCCGCACTTACTATTCTTGTTTAATTTCAGTTTTTTGTTATTGTCTTTTCTTATGGTGCAAAATATATGAATAAAATAAATAAAATAAAAAACTGACTGTTAACAGCCGGAAATGACTGTTAACAGCCTGAACTGTCTCTGACTGACTGTTAACAGTCAGTTCAGACAGAGATACTGATAAACAGGGTTAAACCTCAGGTTACCTCAGTGACCCTCAAATCCAGCTTCGTAGCAGAGGACTCTGGACACACATAACAGGGATAGCTGGTTTAGGGATTTCTGGCCTAAATTAAAACACAGCATGCCTATCCTCGTACCACAAACTGAAGCAGGGACAACTTTCAGGAAACTTTGGTAAACCAAGAATGTTTTTATTTTGTTGAAGAACTGGTCAAGTTCATGAGTTCTTTCTACATCACCCAACACTGGCTGTCTTTTCTTGTTGTTGTAACCAGAGATGGTGTTGATTCCACTCCACATTTCATGGATGTTGCTGTTCTGTAGATTTCTCTCCAGTTTCTCCTTGTATTCCACCTCTGCTATCTTTAGTCCTTCTTCAACTTGTATTGTACACGTTTGAGCCGTGCTTTGTCACCATCTCTAAAAGCTGCCTTCTTCTCATTGAGGATTGCCTTTAAATCACTAGTAATCCAAGGTTTGTTATTGTGGAAACAGCGTACAGTCCTTGTAGGTATGACCGTGTCTCTACAGAAGTTCATGTAATCAGTAAAGCAGTCAACCTGTCTGTCAATGTCCATATTGTTCTCCTCTGTTTCCAGCAACAAATTCCAGTCTGTACATTCAAAGCAGTCCTTTAGAGCCTCAGTTGCCTCTGGTGTCCATTTCTTTACTGTGAGTTTGGTTGCAGGCTGCCTCCAGGGTTTGTAACAAGTCTCCAGAAGAACTAAGTTGTGATCGGATCGACCAATTGGGGGCAAAGCAGTAGCTCTGTAAGCTTCTGTAAGATTTTCTTGGGGAGGTGCTTTATATAAGCCCATATTGGGTTTTTTAACCTCTCCTGCCCTTACTATTCTTGTTTAATTTCAGTTTTTTGTTATTGTCTTTTCTTATGGTGCAAAATATATGAATAAAATAAATAAAATAAAAAACTGACTGTTAACAGCCGGAAATGACTGTTAACAGCCTGAACTGTCTCTGACTGACTGTTAACAGTCAGTTCAGACAGTGATACTGATAAACAGGGTTAAACCTCAGGTTACCTCAGTGACCCTCAAATCCAGCTTCGTAGCAGAGGACTCTGGACACACATAACAGGGATAGCTGGTTTAGGGATTTCTGGCCAAAATTAAAACACAACATGCCTATCGTCGTACCACAAACTGAAGCAGGGACAACTTTCAGGAAACTTTGGTAAACCAAGAATGTTTTTATTTTGTTTTTCTATTTAAAAAAGTTGTAAATGTTACACTTCTACAATCAAATATTGAATTAAAATATCAGTTGGTGAAAGTTTGTTTTGAAAAACAAAAAAAACAAAAAAAATTAATATCATATCACATCATGGAAAAGAAAGTATTGTTTAATTATATCGAGATTGTAGGTACATTTCATACAAACAGATTACATTTTTATAAAAGTTACTACAAGCTTTGAAGCATTTAAAAAATACTAATCTTTCTCGAGTCCTTTAAAAAGATTGAAAAAGATGTTTGCATCTCTTCATGTGGGCTGCTGGCTTGAGGCTCTGCCTCTTTGTTCTCCTCAGTTTGATGAAACTTTGAGGATGAACGGCCAGCACATTTATGAAAGGTTTCTCTCATGTGTGGACTCTCATGTGTTTCTTCAAAGTTTCACAATGTGCAAAAGTTTTCTTACAAACTGAGCAGCTGAAAGGTTTCTCTCCTGTGTGGACTCTCATGTGTGACTTTAAATGTCCACTCCGTGTAAAAGTTTTCTTACAAACTGAGCAGCTGAAAGGTTTCTCTCCCGTGTGGACTCTCATGTGTGACTTTAAATGTCCACTCCGTGTAAAAGTTTTCTTACAAACTGAGCAGCTGAAAGGTTTCTCTCCTGTGTGGAGTCTCATGTGTGACTTTAAAGTTCCACTCAGTGTAAAAGTTTTCTGACAAACTGAGCAGCTGAAAGGTTTCTCTCCTGTGTGGAGTCTCATGTGTGACTTTAAATTTCCACTCTGTGCAAAAGTTTTCTTACAAACTGAGCAGCTGAAAAGTTTGTCTCCTGTGTGGAGTCTCATGTGTGACTTTAAAGCTCCACTCTGTGTAAATGTTTTCTTACAAACTGAGCAGCTGAAAAGTTTGTCTCCTGTGTGGAGTCTCATGTGTGACTTTACAGTTCCACTCTGTCTAAAAGTTTTCTTACAAACTGAGCAGCTGAAAGGTTTCTCTCCTGTGTGGACTCTCATGTGTGACTTTAAATGTACACTCCGTGTAAAAGTTTTCTTACAAACTGAGCAGCTGAAAGGTCTCTCTCCTGTGTGGAGTCTCATGTGTAACTTTAAAGTTCCACTCAGTGTAAAAGTTTTCTTACAAACTGAGCAGCTGAAAAGTTCCTCTCCTGTGTGGACTCTCATGTGTGACTTTAAATGTCCATTCCGTGTAAAAGTTTTCTTACAAACTGAGCAGCTGAAAGGTTTCTCTCCTGTGTGGAGGCTCATGTGTGCCTTTAGCTGTCCACTCAGTGTAAAAGTTTTCTTACAAACTGAGCAGCTGAAAGGTCTCTCTCCTGTGTGGAGTCTCATGTGTGACTTTAAAGTTCCACTCTGTGTAAACGTTTTCTTACAAACTGAGCAGCTGAAAGGTCTCTCTCCTGTGTGGAGTCTCATGTGTGACTTTAAATGTCCACTCCGTGTAAAAGTTTTCTTACAAACTGAGCAGCTGAAAGGTCTCTCTCCTGTGTGGAGTCTCATGTGTGACTTTAAAGTTCCACTCAGTGTAAACGTTTTCTTACAAACTGAGCAGCTGAAAAGTTTCTCTACTCTGTGGAGTCTCATATGTCTCTTCAAATGGTACTTGTAGCCAAATCTTTTCCCACACTCAGAGCAGCTAAATCGTTTCTCATCAGCACTAAATCTGGAATCTCTGACAGGGCCGCCATCTTTTTTCAAACAGTTCAAACCTGACTGAGGTTCTCTGGTTTCCTTCCAATCAGCACTGTCATCAGTCTCAGGTTCAGAAGAGTCTGCAGACTCGTCCTCAGTATCAGGTTGTAAATGTGGATCTGGATCAGAGCTCCTGTCTGGTTCTGGTCCTCCACAGTCCTCTCCATCAGCTTCTGTTTCCATCTGTTCAGTTTGTGTTTGATGAAGCTGTGAGGACTGAGGTTTCTCTTCATCTTCTTCACTCTTCACAGGAGTGAATGTGAACTCGGTGATATCAGCCTCCTCCAGCCCCTGAAGCTGCTCTCCCTGCTGACTGGTCCAAGGTTCCTCCTGTTCCTCTTTAATGTATGGGGGCTCTGGCTCCTCCTGGTCCTGGTCTTGGTCCAGACTGCAGCTCCTCTCCTGCTGCTCAGAGGGAAACTCTTCTTCGCTCACCAACAGCTGCTGAATGTCTGCAGGAAACACAGAAACACACATTGAGGAAAAATACACAGTCTGTGTATTCATCTCTGCTTGACACAGATTGTTGAAACTATAGCTTCCAAAATGCTTTGGGAATATAAACAGGAACCATAACATAACTTACAAACCTCCTCTGTGTAGGTGAAGAATATTAATTACACTGCTCTACAACAATGTTACACACAGTAACTATTGTAACTCTAATGTAACTGCATTTAACATACGTAAGTAACTAACCTGCTCTGTGTACGTGAAGTAAAGTAACTAACCTGCTCAGTGTAACTAAAGTAAAGTAACTAACCTGCCCTGTGTAACTGAAGTAAAGTAACTAACCTGCTCTGTGTACCTGAAGTAAAGTAACTAACTTGCTCTGTTTACCTGAAGTAAAGTAACTAACCTGCTCTGTGTAGCTGAATCTGAGGGTTGAAAACAGCGTCCAGTAGTTTCTGTTGTCGCTCGTTCTTCTCTTTTGAACGATAAAGTTCCTCCTCGTACTCTGCTATCGTTCTTTCAAACAGCCCAAATATCTCTTCAGCAGCCGCAGTCAGTCGCTGCTCCACCAGCGCTCTCACCGTTTGGACTTTAGACATTTTTCACACAGTGACACCAACTTTTTCTCCACACAAACTCCGTCAGAAACACAGTTTGCTCTCCATTAAACAGTCACTCTGACTAGCGCTGTGGTGCTAACCAGCTAGCATGCTAAGCTAACTTGAATGTGTTTGTAGTCTACCGGGAGATGAGTCAGAGGTAAAACATCCAGAAAGAAAAGGTGAACAGCACAAAGTCCATTCAGACAGGTTTATCCGGACACACAGAGGCTCTGACGGATCACAACACAAACTTTCTCACGAACAATAAAGAAACTGCTACTAACTGCCGTCTTGATTAAACAGCGTGAAGTTAGCCGCATTAAAGACGACAGCTTCCGGGGCAGGTGAGACGATGGATTTCAAAATAAAAGTCCAAAATTTCTGAAATGACAGATTTCCTCTGATAAACACACAGGAAGATAAATGATTAAAATAGACTGAAAATTTTTCTACAGGTTGTTGTTTGTGATGCTTCCAGCCACAATACGGGTCATAACAATAATAATCATAATAATCATAATAATTCAGAAAGTATTAAGAACACTTCACTCTTTTCACATTTACTAATGTTGCAGCTAAAATAATTTAAATAAGGCAATTAACCAGCAGTTTATTTTCTGAATGTTTCCAGAAAAATAAGTTAACATTAAATGCAAAAAAAATATATTTTATTATATTTACAGGAAAAAATATATATATATTGTAAATCCAGTGCTAAGATCACTATTGGGGATAACGATATTACCCAGGTTTCCTCTACCAAATTTTTAGAGGTATTAATTGATGAGAGGTTGTCTTGGTCGGAGCATATTAAACTTGTCAATAACCAACTATTGAAATCTATTGGTATTATCAGAAAAATGTGCGGTTTCATATGTCAGAATGCTCTAAATATACTGTATCATAGTTTAATTTATCCTCATCTCAGTTATTGTAATATTGTTTGGGCCAGCACTTATCCTTCTAATTTACGAAAATTATTAATCACACAAAATAAATTTGTTAGATTAGCCACCTTCTCAAATTGTTTGTCACCATCTGCCCCTCTGTTTAAGAAACTTCATATATTGTCAGTCTATGATATTAATATACTTCAATCATGCATATTGATTTATAAATATAATTATCTTTCCCACTTGCTGCCCAAATCTTTTCATTATTTTTTTTATAGTTTACTCTCAGATCTATTCTTACAACACAAGACACACCGATAAACTTCATCTTCCTTTTTGTCGCACTACACATACTCAGTTTTCTTTTGCTTACAGAGGCTCCATACTTTGGAATTCTCATATTCATGTAGTTTAATTATCTTCATCCCTTAATAATTTTGAGTTAAGACTGAAAGCTTACCTGTTAAATCAAGACTCTGTATAGTTTCTTTTCCAATATAGTTGTCATTGGATCATTATCTCTTATACACTCAAATACAGTTAATTTACCCTTATACACACTGATGTTTTTATTTCTGACTATTTTGTGTGTGTGCTATAAAATGGCACTTGTATTGCTTTCTTTTTTGCTGTTTTTTGTTGTTGCTTTCTCTCTTTGCTGTTGACTTACTTTTGAATTTTTGTATATTTCTTGAGGAGGTGCTTTATATAAGCCCATATAGGGTTTTTTAACCTCTCCTGCACTTACTATTCTTGTTTAATTTCTGTTTTTTGTTATTGTCTTTTCTTATGGTGCAAAATAAATAAATAAAATAAAAAACTGACTGTTAACAGCCAGAAATGACTGTTAACAGCCTGAACTGTCTCTGACTGACTGTTAACAGTTAGTTCAGAAAGAGCTAATGATAACTAGGGTTAAACCTCAGGTTACCTCAGTGACCCTCAAAGTTTAGGGATTTCTGGCCTAAATTAAAACACAGCATGCCTATCCTCGTACCACAAACTGAAGCGGGGACAACTTTCAGGAAACTTTGGTAAACCAAGAATGTTTTTATTTTGTTTTTCTGTTTAAAAAAGTTGTAAATGTTACACTTCTACAATCAAATATTGAATTAAAATATCAGCTGGTGAAAGTTTGTTTTGAAAAACAAAAAAAAAACAAAAAAAAGGGAATTAATATATCACATCATGGAAAAGAAAGTATTGTTTAATTATATTGAGATTGTAGGTACATTTCATACAAACAGAATAAATATTTATAAAAGTCACTACAAGCTTTGTAGCATTTAAAAAAGACTTGAAAATCTTTCTTGAGTCCTTTAAAAAGATAAAAAAATAGGGTTGCATCTCTTCATGTGGGCTGCTGGCTGGAGGCCCTGCCTCTCTGTTCTCCTCGGTTTGATGAAACTTTGAGGACGAGCAGCCAGCACATTTATGAAAGGTTCCTCTCATGTGTGAACTCTCATGTGTGACTTTAAATGTCCATTCCGTGTAAAAGTTTTCTTACAAACTGAGCAGCTGAAAGGTTTCTCTCCTGTGTGGAGGCTCATGTGTGACTTTAAATTTCCACTTTGTGTAAAAGATTTAGCACAAACTGAGCAGCTGAAAGGTCTCTCTCTGTGTGGAGTCTCATGTGTACCTTTAAAGTTCTACTCTGTGTAAAAGTTTTCTTACAAACTGAGCAGCTGAAAAGGTTCTCTCCTGTGTGGATTCTCATGTGTAACTTTAAACTTGCACTGCCAATAAAAAGTTTTCTTACAAACGGAGCAACTGAAAGGTTTCCCTCTTGTGTGGAGTCTCATGTGTCTCTCCAGATTGAGCTTGAAGCCAAATCTTTTCTCACACTCAGAGCAGCTAAATCGTTTCTCAACAGCATGAAATCTGGAATCTCTGACAGGGTAGCCATCTTTTTTCAAACAGTTCAAACCTGACTGAGGTTCTCTGGTCTCCTTCCAATCAGCACTGTCATCAGTCTCAGGTTCAGAAGAGTCTGCAGTCTCGTCACCAGTATCAGGTTGTAAATGTGGATCTGGATCAGAGTTCCTGTCTGGTTCTGGTCCTCCACAGTCCTCTCCCATCAGCTTCTGTTTCCATCTGTTCAGTCTGTGTTTGATGAAGCTGTGAGGACTGAGGTTTCTCTTCATCTTCCTCACTCTTCACAGGGACAGGAGTGAATGTGAACTTGGTGATATCAGCCTCCTCCAGCCCTGAAGCTGCTCTCTCTGCTGACTGCTCCAAGGTTTCTCCTGTTCCTCTTTAATGTGTGGGGGCTCTGGGTCCTCCTGGTCCTTGTCTTGGTCCAGACTGCAGCTCCTCTCCTGCTGCTCAGAGGGCAACTCTTCTTCACTCACCGACAGTTGCTTTACGTCTGCAGGAAACACAGAAACACACAGTGAGGAAAAATACAGTCTGTATATTCATTTCTGTTTGACACAGATTGTTGAAACTATAGCTTCCAAAATGCTTTGGGAATATAAACAGGAACCATAACTTAACTTACAAATCTGCTCTGTGTAGGTGAAGTATATTAATTAAACTGCTCTACAACAACGTTACACACAGTAACTATTGTAACTCTAATGTAACTGCATTTAACATACGTAAGTTACTAACCTGCTCTGTGTACGTGAAGTAAAGTAACTTACCTGCTCTGTGTAACTGAAGTAAAGTAACTAACCTGCTCTGTGTAACTGAATCTGAGGGTTGAAAACAGCGTCCAGTAGTTTCTGTTGTCGCTCGTTCTTCTCTTTTGAACGACAAAGTTGCTCCTCGTACTCTGCTATCGTTCTTTCAAAACAGCCCAAATATCTCTTCAGCAGCCGCAGTCAGTCGCTGCTCCACCAGCGCTCTCACCGTTTGGACTTTAGACATTTTTCACACAGTGACACCAACTTTTTCTCCACACAAACTCCGTCAGAAACACAGTTTGCTCTCCATCAGTCACTCTGACTAGCGCTGTGATGCTAACCAGCTAGCATGCTAAGCTAACTTGAACGTGTTTGTAGTCTCCTGGGAGATGAGTCAGAGGTAAAACATCCAGAAAGAGAAGGTGAACAGCACAAAGTCCATTCAGACAGGTTTATCCGGACACACAGAGGCTCTGACGGATCACAACACAAACTTTTCTCACGAAGAAACTGCTACTAACTGCCGTCTTGATTAAACAGTGTGAAGTTACCCGCAGTGAAGACGACAAATTCCGGGGCAGAGGAGACGATGGATTTCAAAATAAAAGTCCAAATATCTGAAATGACAGATTTCCTCTGACAAACACACAGGAAGATAAATTATTAAAATAGACTCAAATATTTCTCAAGGTTGTTGTTTGTGATGCTTCCAGCCACAGTATGATTCATAATAATAATAATAATAATAATAATAATAATAATAATAAGAAGAAGAAGAAGAAGAAGAAGAAGAAGAAGAAGAAGAAGAAGAAGAAGAAGAAGAAGAAGAAGAAGAAGATTTTTTTATTTTTTATTTTTAAACAGCACTTTATTTACGGTTGGCACTCATCAAAACAAACAGTTACTTATTCAAAGAAACTGTTTAAAAATGAAGCAAATTCCAGTTCTCCACTGTTTACCCAGCACAAAAGCTCTTTATGAGCCCACTGTTGTGCAAAAACATCTAAGTTTTCCTGTGACCCTGTGGAAGCAAAACTCCAGCTTCAATCTGGCCTTCACGTTGTATCTCCACAGGGTCACAGCGTCTCCCTGTAGTCTGTCCCTTTGAGTCAGGTAGATTGACATTTTACCTTCTCCAATTTCTTCTTCTGTCTTTTTTTTTGCCTAACTCACAAATAAAACCAGGGATAGTAAAAAATGACACCAAATAGGTTAAAGACATGATTTAAAACATTAAAAATTCCTGTCAATCTCCTGCACTCAGTAAAAACATGAAAAATGTTTTCAGTCAGACCACAGAAAGGACATTTATTTAACATACTGTGATTAAAAACAGATAAAAAAGGCATTGGTTGCAATGGCGCCATGTAAAATTTTCCATTGGAGATCTCCAACTCTTTTTTAAAGGAGGTTTGCACAGTGTTCTCCACTGTGGCCTCAGCCCACCCAGCTTCTCAGTCCACACACACTCCGCTTTATTGCACAAGCCCATTTTGTGTATTATTTTAACAGAATTTGTGTATAAAGTCTTTTTTTCTGGCTTTGTGCAGGCTTAACTCTTCTTCATTGCCTCTTGTTAAGAGAGGGCCGCTGAGCTCCGCAAACCCAGGGCTCAGATAGAATTCTGGGTAAGAGTCTCTGGGGTCAGGTTCAGCTCCTCCCCTGCTGTACCTGAGGAGAAGACCTCTTTCCTTCTCAGTCAGCTTCTTCCTCCAGAACTCCAGGCTCCTCTCCATCAGCCGGACAGAGCGCACTCCCAGTAGAGAGCTGCACAGTGCCCCCATCAGTCCAGGCACAGCATTGCAGCACACATCTAGCCTGGCACCACATATTAGAGGCTCTTTTAACAACCAGTACAGAGAGTCACACTTCTCACTTCTTTTACTCTTAAATAGCGCCCAGGATTTAAAAACACCCTGATAAAAAGGAGGCAACCCACCTAACTTTAGAAATTTAAAATCAGTTAAAAACAGAGCAGCATCCAGCCCCAGGTTGTTAACACGCCTGAATATGCAGCTGGTCACGTCTCTCCACAGCAAATCCTCCAGTCCAGTCAGATATCTCTGAATAAAATGGAGCCTGAAGGTGGCTGTCCTACTGGCCAGGTGGACCAGGCCCTGGCCCCCCTCATCTCTGGATAAAAACAACACAGATTGTGGTACCCAATGAAATTTATCC